>NW_018251902.1:3807-9057 GCF_001263595.1 Phalaenopsis equestris | reverse complement strand
ATGTTTTGTTGTTGCAGATCCACCTTGAAGTTGTTACTGTCGTGCTGCCCACGATGTTCAATCCTATACAACCACTAGATTTTCCTAAACTAAGGCATAGTGTGTATCAAAATAACTAAACATGCAGTATAAAAGAAAAGAACAATATAGTATACAGTATAAAGAAAAGACAGTATAACATGCTGAAAGAAGAGTATAACGTGCTAAGAAAAGGCAGTATAATATGCTGGGAAAGTAATATAGCATGCTAGGAAATAAATAAAAAAAATACTGCAAGGTAAATCACACCTGTAAATTTGAGAAGTCTGTTGCTCCTTTAAGCTAGCTATTATTCACTGTATAAAGAGAAGTTGTTTGGAAACTTCGAGAAAATCGACGAATAAATCCACGACGAAAGATTCGAAAAAATTGACAAATAATAATCATAAATCTCGGGAAAATCCCGAAGAAAAGACCACGAGTGTTTTGTTCAAAATTCCAAGAAAACATATAAAAAATTCGAAAAGAGGGGACCGCAAGCACTCGGGTCGGGGCTAGGCTCATATATATTTGTATTCGAGGGTCATCGAACGCTACTCGGTCACCCGAATGCGTAAAGCCCGACACTCCACTAGAAGGATGTCCTACTGAACCTAACTTAGAAGGGTATTCCTTAGCCCAGAATCGGTTCAATAAGTGGACGACAACACAATTTGTGACACATCTTTAAAATTTAAGTTTTAACATGCATATGTATTTCAAGCATACAAAAGAAAAATTGTTTTAATTTTGATTTTTATAATGAAAATATTTTTATAAATATTGTATCTGTTCTTATGAATTTGTTTTATTAATTTTGAAAAAAGAAATTGTTGTCCACAAGTCAATCATGTCACCGAGCCTATCACTACCAACAGCCTAAGAAGGTACAGGTCCCCCTCTAATCTTATGTCGGTGAATGATATTTTCATCCTACAGTTGATCAGGTCCCAGAATTGAGTCCTGGTGTTGTGGGAAGAGATATCATTCTACTCTACCACTACCACCGGCGTGCCTTTGTCATCATCGCCCTACGAACACCGAACGAACAACACCGACTTACTTGCGATCTTGCTTGATGGTTTCACATATAGCAAAAAGCTATATATGAGACTTATGTATCATACATAGGCACAAGAAGCAAGGAAAAAAAAAACAAAAATGGGGATGAGAGAGAGGAGAAACTGATCTACCCAAAAGATCGAAGGAAAAAGGGTGGAGCAATCCTCAAAGTCATATCAAAAAGACCTAAAAATAGAGCCCAAGATCCTTGAATCAATCCTAGAAGGATATCATTTTCTGACATTTCATAAATGGATCAACCCATGACAATTTTATGAATTCAATTTATATAAAATTCATGATTTCTCGAAATAAAGTTTCAAGAACTTTTCATATGTCACAAAGCGAGAGAGAATAATCCATAGGGAATAACTTTCTAAATTTCCAAAAGCTATGCCAATACCAATTCCATTCAACTCCATCTTTAATCAAAAGCTCTTTTCTTTTCTTTTTTTTTTAATCTCATAAACATGAAATTATCCATATAAATATTCAGGGTAATAGAAAGAGACAACCACCAGTTCAATCCATTCCACCAAGAGATCACAAGTTAAAGCTCACGGGTAAAGCCAAAAGGAGAAGAAAGCTCACGGGTAAGGCGACAGGGAGCACAACCAAGCTCCAATTAGTTCACGGGTAGGAACCAAAAGAGATGAGAGCTCACGGGTAAAGCCAAAAGGAGAGGAGATCTCACGGGTAAGGCAACAGGTATCACAAAGAAAACAAATCAGCCTCAAATCCAGCTCACGGCCAAGGACAACTAGAGGAAAATCATAAAGGCAGTAAACACCAAATGAGGCTTACGGCTAAGGCAACAAACCAAAGCCACTATAAAATAGATCCATGAGTAGGGACAACAAGAGGAAGTCCATAAAGTTCATAAACATCAAATACGGCTCACATTAAACATTCCCACATAGTGGTACATATCGGAATTTATGAATTTTGAGATGACAAACTTGATTATCCACAAAAATTTCAAAAGGAAGCGTTATATCCAGAGTTTCCATCCTAACCGAACCCAACACGAAGAGATAAGCAACATAACAGATGTTCTCAGAATAGCAAAAAAAACCAAGCTCTCCAGTAAATCGAGCTCCATCAGGGAATAGCAAAAGCATAACCAAAACCGAGCCCAAGAAAAGGGCAAACCTAGTCAGAGAAATGGTTCCAACAATAAAATATTTCAGCAAACATAAATCATCAAAAGGAACCCAAACCGAGCCCAAAGAAGGGGCAAAAACCGAGCAGCAAAGGGGAAAACCCAGCCCGACATAGGGGCAAAAACCGAAAACAAATCCATATAGGAAAATAAGGAAATACTTCCAGCCACACCCAGCCCGACAGAGGGGCAAAAACCGAAAACACATCCATATAGGAAAACAAGGAAATACTTCCAGCCACCATTTAATCCAAAAGGAACTAGACTCAAGCCCACCATATGGGTCAAAACAGGTCCTCCTTGCAAAATCAAAACCCAAAATTTGCATTCAATATGTATGCTTTGAACAGGGACAGGCAACAGAAAGCAGAATAACATAAGTAGGATCTTAAACCATTATCCAAAGCATCGAAGCAAATTCCCGCATATAAATATAGAAATAACAGGATTATAAAAAAAATATTTGCATGTAAGAATGATCCTAAACATGCTTTCTATGTATCTTAAGCAGAAAAGAAAAGGAAACAGCCAATAATATGCTCAATTTCCATATTTCCATAGGTTATTCATGCTTAAATCTCAAAACATGCCCAAATCTTGCTTTCTCATGAGATAGGAAGTATTTTTCATGTCATCCGAAATAGTGTCAAATAGAGGAGAAGAGGAGAATACATTTTTAATCCAGATTTAAAGCAAAGCAGTAAAATAAATTGAAAGAAACACCCCACAGAAATCTTTTCCGAAAGCCTCACGCAAATAGCCCCCACGGCTTCTAGCTCCCGATTCAATAAGCTTCAACCACAAGAGTATCGGCCAACAGAGAGGAAGAACTCCCTCCGAACAACAAAACAGAAAGTAGTTTTCCCAACAGCAGAAAAAAAATCCAAGCCTTCCTCTCTCAAAAACCCTCTTTTCTCTCTCAAAATTTTCAACAACCCCTCTAATAAATGAGCGAAGGAAGGAATCGACACCATAAATAAGGAGAACGTATAACCTCGAGAAGGAGAAGCGTCGGTCAGCTCGCCTCCTACAATTGGAGAGTCGAGCGGCTAATTTGCCACATAAAGAAGGGGAAGAGACGGGAGAGCGTGTCGCATACTCGAACGGCAGAGGAATGGCGCGTGGATCAACCATGGAAGCTAGGGCACAGGCGAGAGGGAGAGCCGAGCGCTTCACCTGTTCGAACCCGTGAATGGGTCGAACAGATGGTGAAGGTTGCGGGTGAGAACCTAAATAGGATTAGGTTTTAATGGGATTATAATTTAGGGGTAAAGTTTAAAAAGTATTTAATATTTTAGAAAATAAAATTTGAATTTGTGTTTTATTCGTGCGTCGTAACATATCGAATATGGATGTCCTATCTAGGTATTTTTGACATTCCGGACGCGCTAGCGCGGTCCGTTTCGCCGTCGGAGATCATTTTGGCAAATTCATCAATTTGTCAGTCAAGTTGCTTGTGTCGAAAATATGAAAATATGGGTGTTCTTTCCTACTAAAATTGGTGTTCCGGACGAGCTGGCGCAGTCCATTTTGTCGTCGAAGGTCGTCTGGAGAAGTTTGCATTTTCACCCGAAGTTTGCATTTTCACCCCATCCTTTAGGCTCAATATATGTTCGATCTTGTGCAATTCAGTGAATTTTGTGCATCTGGTGTGTGTATGTGATGATAAAGTCGTGAGAAGGTTTTCCTAGGGCTTGAGATCCTATTGGGAACTTCTCCCTGAGTCTCACATAATAGTCCTTAATCGCTCGTTCATAAAACGATGGTTTTGGACCATAAATGTTAGACATCACAGGAAAATAAGAAGTATATGAAATTTCTAAAAGGGTGGGTTTCAATGCTGGTTTTTTCTAAAATAGTCAGTAGGAAACTCTTAGAGCTAGATTCTAAGCTCTATGAAAAAGAAGAAAAGACCTCACAAAAATGAGGTCAACAGTGCACCGTATTTTTGAATTGCCTTGTGAAAGTCTTTAAAGAAGACAAGCACATCACTTTTATTCCTCAACAAATATAACAAAGTAATATGAGAAAAACAAATAACGAAAGTCATAGAACCATTCATCGAAGTTGTAGAACAAGATCCGGATACATCAGAATGCACCAAATCTATAGTGTAACTCAATATTTCAATGCCATCACATGTTGGGTACAATTAGACATGTGTGAGGTTTATTCTTGGTAATGTACATATGACTACCATGTATAGAAGAATTACAAAAAAGAACAATCAAATTCCTCATTGGCCTCAATAAAAACATAGATGAAGTCAGGTAGAGAATATCATGGCAAGTAAACCCATCATTACCATTCGGGAGACTTTTGCAGAAGTTCGAATGAATGAGAGTAGAAAGAAGTTGATAATTGACAATCACAGTCCATCATCTGGTGAAGGATCAGCTTTATACACTCAAAATGATTCTTAAATAACAAACCCAACAAAAGACGATCGTGGAGCGACCACTGGAAGAAACCTAATCATGTGAAGGAAAAATATTAGAAATTACATGGTTAACCTGTTGATTGGAAACTACCTAATAGAATGCATGATAGAGAGAACCGAGCAAATGTTGTTGTCAAAACCAGCACAAGAATTCGGCCCATTCTCCAGGGTACAAATAGCAAAAAATATATACATTTTTAGACCTATATTTTACACTAGTTTTTTGTGATATTGCGCTTTAAAGGAATCTATTTTTCATGTTTTATTGCAGGTTGTTGATTTTTAGCACTTAGAGAAAAAATGAAACAAAAAGAATGAAATTTGGAGTCAAAATAGCGTTTTGGAGAGAAGTACTCAACGCGACGGTGCTAGCAAGAGAGAGAGCACAAATTTAATTCGGGCCATGGGGGCCGACGGCACCATCATGGGCGCCGACAGCGCTGAAGTCGGTGCAGGACAAAAATCTAGAAGATTCGACGAATTTGGACGTTTTTTGAAGAGTTGTTTGATACACCTCTTGAGAAACCGACATTATGCTCTATTTAGAGCGAAAATTGATCAGAAAAAT
>NW_018251902.1:0-1953 GCF_001263595.1 Phalaenopsis equestris | reverse complement strand
TGTGTCCAATTTAAATTGTCACTGTAGTGTTAGTTGAAATTCAAGTTAGTTTGAGTTATTGTCATATTAGTCATCCAAATTTTGCATACAATAACAACAACAACAAACCTTTATGCCACTAAGTGGGGAAATCATCCAACTTTTGCATTTACGGAAAATATGTTTTCACATTTATTTATCACTAAAAATCTAATCTTTGACAAAGTGAAACTTGTCAACTTACAAAACATACCATACATATATACTCTAAATTGCAAAACAAACATTCACATTTGATTTCTTTAATTCAAGTGATATCAGAGAACATTCACAAATAAAGATTATAAATGGAGTGAAATAGTTTAATCATTCATAAGATGATCACACAACAAAATATTTAAATCAAACACCATATTTCAATCCTTCGATTTCATTAACGTAAATTCTAAAAAAAATTCAAACTCTTAAATTTGAAAATAATAGGAAATATTTTAATTCTATCATTAGTCTTTATCTTTCAAAGAATGATGTCATCCCGATAAGTTTATGTGGATACTCAACCAAATGGGGCTGCTGAAAGAAAAAAGACACTTAATTCAGGCGACTCGTGCCATTATGTTATTTAATCATATCTCTAAGGATTTATTGAGGGAGGCTATTATTATGGACACATACTTTATCAATAAGATACCTAGTTGAGACCTAAAATTTCAAATTCTTCATATGTTTTCACGGAATCCTATCCACACATCACCTCTATTTCATTTGACTTGTCATTAAAGGTTTTTAGTTGTTCTGCCTTTGTTCACATTCATCAACACCACACCAAACTTGATCCAAAATCACTGAGATGCATCATACTCGATTATTCCAATCAAAAAATAGTACAAATACTACACCCCGACCACTAAAAATAATTATAAAGTCATCGATGACACCTTTGAGAATCAATCTTATTTCACAAATTTGAAGCTCAAGGGTAGAGCTTAAGGTAATATCAGATTTTAGATCATGTTTAAGATACTTAGATTACTTTTCCTTCAACTGAATAAAACCTCATCCATCAACCAATTCCACTTGAAGAACTAATCCTTGTCACAGAAACAGTCTCAATTATCTCTACTCCACCTCAACATGACACCAATGATCAGGACCTTCAAGTCTCTACACTAGAAGAAAACCAAGTCCTAAATCTAATAATCATAATGGTTTGAATTCCTCATCAATAAGTCTCTTTTAAAATTGTTGCTAAGCTTAATCAACAAATTGCAAATAGTAAAGGTTTCTGAGGGTGCACTGATCATCCAATTGAAAGATATAAAGATTATAAGAAGTTGCTACAATATTACAAGGCGTTTGTGGCAAACCTTGCTAGTGTGCAAGTTCCCAACTCCATTCAAGAAGCACTAAAGTTTCTTGCATTGAAACAAGCAATTGTAACATATGGATGCTTACAGAGTTATCTCATGAAAAAAAATCTCATGATCACACAGAGATGAAAGAGTAGATACATTCAAAGTTAGAATGGTAGCCAAGGGCTTCACACAGTCATATAGGATTGACTATCAGAAAGTATTTGCACCTGTTACCAAAAACGGTTTGGGTTCTACTCTCTCTTGCAGTAAGTCAAGATTGGTCTTTATACCAACTTGATGTCAAATATGTCTTCTTAAATGGGGACCATAATGAAAAAGTATACATGACTAAACCTTCGTATTTGGAAAATAGGTTAAACATAAGTTTGGTTTGCATATTTAAGAAATCCTTATATGGCTTAAAGTAATCTCATCATACTTAGCGTGATAGGTTTGCTAAAATAGTGATTACAAATAGATATCATTAGTGTCAAGCTGATAATACACTATTTGCTAAATCCAACCATAAAAAAAAATTGTTCTTCTCATAGTATATGAAGATAATATCATTTTAATAGGTGATGATTCTGAGGAGATCATTATGCTAAAAAGGATGTTT
>NW_018251901.1:0-785 GCF_001263595.1 Phalaenopsis equestris | reverse complement strand
TGAAAGTAAATTAAGATCGAAGTGAAAAGATCATGCCAATTTCTTTAAAATTTTTGTGGCTCAACCAATTCAAATCACCATTTCACAATTCTCAAGACAAGGAGAAAGACAAAGAAAATTACTCATATCTTATGGGGAAAGCACAGCAAAACTTGGAATTCATATATAAAATCAAAGTCATACAAACTACAATAATAAATAAACTTATCGCTAATTTCTCCCCAAGCAAACTCCTGAAAGTTCCTCTGAATCTCTTCCTTTCTTTACAACACACAGAATTCCTCTTCGAAGCGGCAAGGAGGAAGAAATCTCTCACTTTCCCTCCACTCTTACAATCTCTCGAAGAATTCCTCACAATTTAGACTCTCTACACTTTTCCACATTTCAAATTTGAGCCTCTCCCTTTCTATTTTTGACCAAAATCTTCTCTTTAAAGATGTGGATGAGTTTTCCCAAGAGTTGCCTAACATAACCGCCGAGCTCGCCGTAGGTGGCCTCAAGGGCACCGTCGGTGGCCTCCAGGGCACTGTCAGCGGGTCTTCTAAGTGAATTAATTCTGGAGTCTCAGGAAAAGTCCGTCGTCGGCGCCGTTGGGCTCGCCGTCGGCGCCCTAGTTCAAATCTTCACATTTTGGTCCTTTTCGCTCCAAATTTGCTCTTTTTTGCATCTTTTTGCTCCAATGAACCTAATTCATTATTCCTGCAACAAAATATCAAAAATTACTTTCTTTAAAGTGAAATACCGTTAAAGGCAATATAAAATATGTATGAAAATCTCAACATATT
>NW_018251900.1:42701-43185 GCF_001263595.1 Phalaenopsis equestris | reverse complement strand
TTCATGGCAAATGAACCGTATGTCCCACTCGGGACATATCAGCGCGCACAACGGAGCCCAGGATCATACATCCCACTTGAAGTTGAATCTCATATTCCGGATCGGCCAGCACCAGTTTGGATTCCCGCCGAGGCCCGGAGGAAGGAACGCCCCAGGCAGCTACCAACTCTCGGTATGGTAGAATACTACATAATAAGCAAAGTAAACAAAAGAAAATTTGAGTTCTACGAAGAGGTTCAGGGAAAGTTTATCAACATATTATAGGGCCTGGAGCTATATACCAGGGTTTTCTCACAAACCGATGAAAGAAAAAACTGATGAAAGAAACATTTTGGAATGCATCTTTGATTTAAGAGATAGAGGTTGAGCGGGCCTTCTCATGGTGAGAATGTATTCCAAGCCGAAAAAATGGATGCGGGGAAAGGGAAGAATCACCATCCAATGCGGCTGGGGCTACGAATTTGAGGGCCATGAAAAAGGGAAG
>NW_018251900.1:41135-42554 GCF_001263595.1 Phalaenopsis equestris | reverse complement strand
CATCATGACTTTGTGAGGCCTTTCTGCACGGTCTCGTTCATGAGTAAGAGCAACATTCTGTTTGGAAAAGAAATCGATGTAGTCGGCCCTGGTGAATTTAGAGGAGCTGTGGAGATTCCTCTTCCAGTTGGTTCAGTACTTGTTCTCAAGGGCAACGGTGCAGACGTTGCCAAACACTGCATTCCAGGAGTACGACACCATATGGTGTCTGTAACATTCCGCATAATGGATGACAGTAAAACACCATATGGATTCCAACAGGACCCAGAGTTGGAGGAACTGTTTCTTTACGAGATATGAGAAGGTTGTACCTCTAAATACATGCGAAGGGAACCCTTCTCCTGGAGCATGACTCAGAAGGTCTGCTTGATCAGGAGCTCAATATACCAAACGCAGAGGATTCACTTGCTTTCTTTTACCATCATGACATGTATTTGATGTAATCAATCTATGATGTACTTGTATCTTGAGATGGCTCTTAATGTATTTCATCATGTATTACATGATGTACCCTTGTTGAGGCATTAGCCTATGTTTGATCTGTAGAATCTTTATTGAAGCAGATTTATTGAAGCAGATTAATGGAAATTTCTCTCAAGTTGTGCCTTTTTGTCAATTACCTTTTTTTGGGATGGATGAAAGCCGGGAACCATCAATGGTTCAGAAATCAAATGAACAAAGAACGAAATGAAACAAATCTTCAAGAATAAATAAAACATAAATGAAAAATAATCACAAACAAATAAATAATAAAACAAATTTCTTTTGAAAATCAACCAATTAAAATTAAAACTTCAAAAACATATTTTAAAAAAATTAAATTGTGATAAAAACAACAAGAAAAAAAAACAACCCTGTTGAGTGGATACTTCCGTTTTCAGAATTTCCTACTCGTTGTGCACGTAGCACAACCATCGTTATCTACGCTAACTCTCTGCACATCCTCACAGAATTTCACATCTCCTCGCAGAATTTCACATCCTACACATAACTACACAAAGCTCTACAAATCTTCTTCAAAATCAACCTTCTCACAGCATACACTACTGTAAATTCAACACCATAGGCTCTTTGTAAGTTTCAAATCACATCTTCAAATCAGTACCTAAATCCTAATTCTCACATTTTTAAATTGATACTTACATGTCAATTCTCACAGCTTTGAATTGATACTTACATTTCAATTCTCATATCCTTGAATTGATACTTACATTTCAATTCTCACATCTTTGAATTGATACTTACATTTCAATTCTCACATCTTTGAATTGATACCTACATTTCAATTCTCACATCTTTGAATTGATACCTACATTTCAATTCTCACATCTTTGAATTGATACCTACATTTCAATTCTCACATCTTTGAATTGATACCTACATTTCAATTCTCACATCTTTCTGATTCTTTACGTTTGG
>NW_018251900.1:40009-41077 GCF_001263595.1 Phalaenopsis equestris | reverse complement strand
CCTACATTCCAATTCTCATTTTCTCATTTCTGGATCAGTCCTACATTTCTAATTCTTTACATTCGATTTGAGGTCGGACCTTACATTCCGACATTTTCTTTTGAGAATTGACCTACATTTAACCTACATGTAAATTCTCGTTTCCGAATCAGTCCTACATTTCTGATTCTTTACGTTTGGGGTCGGTCCTTACATTCGACACTTTCTTTTAGGAATTGACCTACATGTCAATTCTCATCTCTGAATCAGTCCTACATTTCTAATTCTTTACATTCGCGGTCAGCCCTTACATTCCGACACTTTCTTTTGAGAATTGACCTACATTCCAATTCTCATTTCTGGATCAGTCCTATATTTATGATTCTTTACATTCGAGGTCCTTACATTTCAATTCTCACATCTTTGAATTGATACCTACATTTCAATTCTCATTTCTGAATCAGTCCTACATTTCTGATTCTTTACCTTCGAGGTCGGTCCTTACATTCAGACACTTTCTTTTGATAATTAACCTACATTTCAATTCTCATTTCTAAATCAGTCCTACATTTATGATTCTTTACGTTTGGGGTTGGTCCTTACATTGTCCATACATTCCGACACTTTCTTTTGGGAATTGACCTACATTTCAATTCTCATCTCCAAATCAGTCCTAAATTTCTGATTCTTTACATTTGAGGTCGGACCTTACAATCCGACACTTTCTTTTGAGAATTGACCTACATTTCAATACTCATTTCTGAATCAATCCTACATTTCTGGCTCGTCTCTCTCTCTCTCTCTCTTTCTCTCTCTTTCGGGATTGATACCCAAATTTCAATTCTCACCTCGGGGTCAGCACTTACATACTGATTCCCATCCCTTATAAATACCTGAAATATTATAACTCAAAATTCACTCTCCAATCCTCAGCGAGAGTCTCTACTCCTTGATTTCAACCAGACGAACACTTGCTAATTCCCCGACAGAAACAAATCACACACACAACTCTACACATACTTCTGGGTCTGTTGAATTATGAAGTTGTATTGGTTTTTGTTGGTCTCGGCGGGGGAACGCCAAAAGGCG
>NW_018251900.1:38994-39900 GCF_001263595.1 Phalaenopsis equestris | reverse complement strand
TCCTGTTGACTATTCTTAGAAAACTAGACATGGAAACCTATAGACATGGAACCCTCAGCATTAGAAATTCCAAACCCTTCTCTACTCAACTTGAAGTTCCACATGTTGCTCTCAACCCTAAGTATATTAGCTAAATAAATTATAGTGTATTTACATACATATCATCACACAATTCTTATGCATTTACATATCAATCACTTAAACATTCATATTTATATACATACCACTCAAATCCTTAACAAAACATTAAAATTATCACCATCTCTACCTTCTCAAAAGCGAAATAAGTGCATCTTTTAAGGTATAGATTTATGACATTAAAATGTTGTAAATATTAAATTTTTAATGTTAGATATATAACCAATGCACAAGATTGATTGATTGATTGAATATAACTGCGATTAGACAAACGGCCTCCACCACATTTATGAACACTCGAGAGATTATCTCAGAGATCTTCAGCCTGCGAAGCAGTCCATGGTTTCCTTTGCAACTTCTTTGTTGCTCTAGTGCGCCAGAAATGTCAACTGAAAATTTTGTGATTAATTTAGTGGATGTCGCCTTCGTTGGATTAATTTAAGAATTTAACGTTGAGGAAATTGTCATTACGAGAGAATAATGATGTGAAATAATTATAATTAGTTGAGTGGTTATATGTGATGAATTAATAGAATAATTACTTCATATAGAATTAATTTATTTTATAAATATTATCGCTTGGAGAGCTCCAATCCCAATCCTAAACTCAAATTCACTTTTTTTATGATCAAATTAAACCAAATCCAAGCTCAATTGATCCATGATTTGAGCCCAATTTTGATTTGAGTCAAAACCCCAATTTTGACCATATGACCTAATCTCACCAAATTGAACCCATAGCTTAGTCAATTGGCCTCAATTAATGTT
>NW_018251900.1:37812-38327 GCF_001263595.1 Phalaenopsis equestris | reverse complement strand
CCCCCTGGCCGGTCGGCAAGCCTAGTGGCCGGAAAAGCCCAAAATCGAGAGCCACCCCCATGGCATCTCACCCAAATTAAACCTAGAGGCCAGCTCATCCAAATCAAATTGAAGAGCTCCTCTGCCCTCCACCTAAGCACCACAATGCACCCAAACTTATGCTCCGAGAGCCACCCCATGGCCTTTTTTATAAAAATTCGCCTCCCCCGGCCATGGGAGGTGTGCTGAAATTTCCATAGAGAGGCCTCTCTAAACTTCACACAGAGCTTCCCTAAGACCCCCTCAGTGCATTCCAACCATTTTCGCTTACCCATCCTCATTACCGAAGATCAATTTTGAGATTAAAACCTGGTCGAAAATCAGGATAGAACCCAAAACACCTCCACAGTCCACCAAACTCAAATTAACTTCACCCACACTTTCACAACAGTGAAAGAAGCTAAAACCCCATCAAATCCCCCTTCCACAGAGCCTCTACCATAGCTCTAGACCAACACCTGAAATCGAGCTTGGTC
>NW_018251900.1:12999-36937 GCF_001263595.1 Phalaenopsis equestris | reverse complement strand
TCCCCATGAGATCTGAGTAGTTTTCTCTGTCTTTCTCCTTATCTTGAGATTTGTGAAATGGTGATTTGAATTGGTGGAGCCATGAAAATGTTTAAGAAATTGTGATGATCTTTTCACTTTGATCTTAATTTATTTTCAATCTGGCCATTTGATTTGTTAAAATAAGTTGAGTTTTATAACTAAAGTGAAGATTACATCCAAGATTTAGGGAGGTCAAAGTCCTTGGAGGTTGGGTGCAAATGAAAAAAGAAATAAAATTATTGGGCGTAGAATTGGAGATTTTAGAGTGGCAGACTAAAATCCCGCCCAAAGGTGGGAGGGGTTTCCCCCCCGCCCTAGCCGCAGATTCAGTAAACAAGCATCGGATTAGTCAATCTTCTTTGTGCCTGGACCAAAGGATAAAGAATATGTATGCTCCTATTTGGCACAATATAATTTAAACTAATTCACTTTATCCATTCACTATAATTTCTTGGCTAGGAGAAGGATGCTCTCTTATATTTTGAATATCACATTTGAACCTTCATTAGTATAATTAGTCATTTAATAGTTATTAAAATTACATATTTATTTTAATTTCTTATTAGTGACAGATAAGCGAATTGAACTTCATTATTGTGATTAAAGTATTACTTTTCTAAAATCTTAGTTCATAGTTCTAATCTTACTCTCTGTGGGATCAATATCTAAGACTCCATTAGAGCCCTATATTACTTGAGCGATACGTATACTTGCGTTGATAACTGTGACTTTATAATTATTAAATATTTATTACGTCCATATTTATTGAATCTATAACTGTTATTAAGTTTTGGTACAGTTGCTGAGGGATTAAATCTTTTAGCAGTGGTATTAAATACTTATATTTTAAGCATATATAAAGTCGCGGTCAATTATGCACTAGGGGTTCCTCTCGAGGGTGGTCATGTGTTTCATGTTGAGCACATTCCCCTCTTGGGCTGGGGGATGCCGACAAGGCTACAATTGTTCTGAGTACTTCTGCAAACTTTCCCAATATCTGATTAGTGATCTAATTTCTCTGGCCCTGCGGTCCTTGTTGGAAGAATTCTGCCATGAACTCTCTCGTGCATCCCACTTATAATATGTTTCTCTGACTGGTTTCTCATTGCTGTTGCTGTTGGTGTGCTTCTGTTCTTGTTGATGACATGGTTCTATGCTCACCGCATTGGACAGAATGTTGAATCCAAAAGTATACTAGAATAACACCCAAAGAATAGAGCGTGGCAGAAGAACTAATTGTATAAAACTGTGAAATGTGTAACTTTTTACTACAAAATGACCCATATTTATAGATATAAGGGGTACGAATGTTACAATTTCAGATTTGCTCTCTAATCTTTAGCTTTTGAGGGGCTACTTTAGTTAATTACAGTAGAAATACAATAAGATATGAAAATAGGTCACCCGACTGATATTGATTCTGTCGATTGTCCTGCTCAATCGGTCCACCGAATTCGGGTTGTGTGTCAGGAGAGTCGATACTTAATTGTTCATCTTGAGTCGTCGACCATTTGCACTGTTTTTGAATGACCTCCAGGCCTTCGGGTTGTTGACCAATCAGATTGTTCATTGCATGGTCGATCGTTCTATTTTCGAGCGATCTACTACTTCTCTTTGATGGTTTGTTTTTTTGAGATCCATGTTTTGTTATGTGATGGTCGTTCGACCCTGCAATGATTATCTTGGGTCCTGGCCATCAGATTGCTTTCAGATTCGGGCCCTCTTATTTTTAGTTTACAGTTTGTAAGTGCTCCCTACTTGGTGAGGGCTGTGCAAGTTAGACCCCAATAAGTTAGTCTCGCTTGGACAATAAGAACGGCTACAGCTGACCTTTTCTTCCACAGAGCAATCCTGCACGCCCTTTTCTGCCCCCTCCGCCTTCTATTCTTACACCTCTGTTTTACCCGCAGTTGGATACTGGACATGACGGAATCATCAGCGCTCGTTTTCTTGTCAAGCTTCCATCTTCCACCGTGTCACTGCGGGCCGGCAGATCCTTTTTCGTCGAAGCTCACATTCAGCTCTTTATCATCGTTTTCTGTTCGCTCTCGTTCTCTTCACGCTGTCCGATGTCGATCTGGGGATTCCGGCGAAGGCGGCTACATCGGGGGTGACCCTTATGGCCCGTATCCATGGGAAGCATCCACCCCTTCCGATGAACCGAGTAAATCCATCCCATTAGCTTCCGTTGTTAATCAACAAGGTTTCTGTTGATATGCTTTAATACTGCGATGCTGGAGATAGATTTTGTAGCGAGTAATTGGTTCGAGATAGATTTCGGTTAATGTTTGGAGTGTCCAATAGAAATATATGTTGGTTTTTGGAATTGTTTTGGTTAGAAAATTCCAATTGTTATATTTTGTGAAGGGATGGGGGTCTTATTGCAAGGATCTGAGGAAACAAGATAATTTGATTTGTGAAATTTCTGCGGTGAATATTGTGAGCTTACTTATTAAACTTTTCATCACTGTCGCTTGTGCCTTTATCAGTAATAGCTTCATTGAGTTACCTTTAATTGCGTGATGTTAGTCGGATTTATGACTGTATATTTTCATCTTAAAACATCACTTCCGCGCCTTCAATAATAGATAGGATAATATCTGCCTTACGGAATTGTTATTTTGGATGATTAATAAAATGTTGATCTAATAATGTAAACAAAATGGTATCGTGAATGCATATCTAGAAAGCTGATATATAATTATAGTTTTCAATTAGCATGTATTTAAACCAATATTCATTTTACTTTAGATACTTGTCGTTGTTTGTTTGAGTTGCTAAATGAGAGAAAAACTAAAAATTTTAAATGATGGAATTCTCCCAAAGAGAGAGAAAAAGATGAATTTGTTGAAAATAAGATAGATACTGAACAGTATTATTTGTGTATGGGAATTGTATTTTGTGTCGTGCTGAATTTGAGAGTTGCTGTCCTCTTTCTTTTTGACCTCTTGCATTCACATGTTCAAGTTAATTTAAGTTATGGTCTTATGATGGTGATATTGTTCTAGTGTTGATCATAGCAAAGGCTTGAGGAAGTTTCATTTTACAAAAGATAGCATTCAAGGTCCACTTTTCCATAGATTTTTTTTGCGACGATTTTCATCTACCATGAATGAATTATGTGAGCCCCTAATTTGACCTGTGTCCCATGTGGTTTGCCTAAAAGTAGGATGGCAATGTAATTAAATGTATGGTTTGGTTACCACATGGGTTGACATAGATATTATAATATAAACCTGATTGACTATTTTAAGTACTGGTTGCTTCAGAACTTAGAATCTGTAGGAATGAATTTAAAAATTAGTGTTAAAATGTAATAAAGTTGCAACAGTATTGTTTAAATTGAAAGCAAGGCTAAATATGAAAGTTTTTAATCATATGCCATGCATTTAATTTTGTTATACTAGTCTTGTTGGTGCGAAGTAGACATAATAACATTTTCTTTACCTTTAAATTTAGATAGAAGGATCTATTAAGCCTTGAAATAAGCTCTTATTTTTTAGACTTTGTTGAAGCTAAGTAATCCATCTTCTATTCCAATGCTTCCGATGCAAGTTTTCTAAAGGTACTTATCATGAATTTTCAATTTGCCCTTTATTTTTAATCAACAATTTTGGGATATATATTCATATCTGTATCTTCTGTCTAAAAAATGTTATGGGTGCTCATGCATACATTTGATTGGTGTGTTTGCTCTTTTTTTTTCTATTATCATTATCTGGATACCATATCTGATACTAGCTGTATTTCAGTTCTCATTTTATTCTTAATTTAATTTACTGACCACATTTGTTTTCCAAAAATGAAATTCTGACATTTTTATAAACATTGCAGCTTTCCAATGGATTCCTGAAGATAAATTTACTCTTTTTACCTCTGAAGGACTTGTTCATATTGGGGGTTCACTTGTTCCTCGTCACTTTCCAATTTCAGATGTAATTACATAAAGTTTGTCGTCATTCTTACTTGATCTCAATGCCATTGCTGGACCTTTTTTTGATTAGTGAATGTGCCACCAATGCTAGTTTGCAGCTTTTTTCTTTGTATGTTTGACATGCCGTTGTTTTTTGGTTACTAACCAGATATAGCTATTTATTATAAGTTTCTGAAGCTTAACCCGTAGCATCGATTCTTCGCTGATAGGAACATGTTGCTATGACATATTGTTAGTCTTAGATACTTCTGTTACCTTTCTGAACTATGAACAATGTTTTCTAGTTCTAAATTTCATGCTCTGCATCTAATTCTATCCGTATAATTTTATAACTTTTGTTTGCATTCTAGTTACCCCTTATAACATGTTAAGATGTTTGGTTTAATAATGGTTTGCAGTTCATTTATACTTGTGAAAGTTTTGTTGTGCATTTTCATATGCACGCAATAAAATTTTCTTCTCTTTGATAGCTCAATTTGAGAATTGTTTTTTTTTAACCCTTTGCCTCCTGTAAATAATCTATGAAGGTCCGTTTATCACACTTGTTGCATTTTTTCCATTTTTCATGATGTTGAAATTTTCTGAAATGTAATGGAACAAGTTGTTCAGCAATTGCATTTATGATAAGCTTCTTATTCACCCCTGACAGCTTTTTCAATTGCAATTTACAAGTGTAATGGATACAACGAAATAAATATTCTTGGTGTTCCAAAATTTCTCGTTTGTGAAAAATCATGTTTATTTCTGGTTATATTTTTTTATAATCTTTATCTTTTGAGCAGAAAAGACAATCGAGGTCAAAGGCTTCTCAAAGGTCCCAGCGGTTTCAAGAGAGTTATTATATGGATCCTAACCAAGCCCTTTGTCTCGGTGCTCTCTTTGATATTGCAGCCACAAATGTTAGTGGACACTTATTATTTTAATTACTTAAAGTTTCTTTTCCTTTAGAGCTTATGCTCTGTTAAAATGTGTGTTAGGGACTTGACATGGGAAGAAGACTATGCATCTTTGGTTTTTGCCGTTCCATTGAGATGCTAAGTGATGTTGTAGAAGACATTGTCTTGGAACATGGTGGCGAGGTACTTGGCCTGATAGTTGATACGTTTGTTTCATGTTTGCTTGGATATGAACCATATTATACTAGATTGTTATTTTTATTTCATGTAAAAAAAGCAATCCATTATTTACCATTTCCAATTTCTTTCGGAACACCCTAAATCAGCTACTCAGATATAAGTATTGAGATTTATTTATGTAATTGTGCACTCATTATGTCATCAATATCAAAACCTTTGCATTCTACTTGATGCTCTGGATATTCCAAAAATTTGTGTGATTTTTTTTTTTCAGTCCTTTAGATTTAAATGTTTGCTGGAGGCCAAGTGTTAGTGAACTGCTACTCAGATATAAGTATCGAGATTTATTTATGTAATTGTGCACTCATTATGTCATCAATATCAAAACCTTTGCATTCTACTTGATGCTCTGGATATTCCAAAAATTTGTGTGATTTTTTTTTTCAGTCCTTAAGATTTAAATGTTTGCTGGAGGCCAAGTGTTAGTGAACTGCTAGTTTGCGATTTTATTCTGAAAAGTAATGTTTTGAACACCCTAACTCTTCCAAATACTTAGTTTAGAAGATCAAATGGACGTAGCAAATAGTAATACTATCCTTGATTTGTATTATTGTCAGCATCAAGAATGTTTTTTTTATTAGGCAATGTTTAATGGGCAAAATGCCTTCTATTTGTAGCTCAGTGAACAGGCTATCTCAGAAAGTTCATCATCATAATCATCATTTTAGCCTTATCCTAGTTAATTAGATGTCTTTTTTTATTCTCATTTCTTATAAATGTTGTTTTGATATGTAAACCTAAAACAAAAATCTTGCATATTTTTTATTCATAAAATTTTTTTTATGGTCACTTTCTCTGTTATCTTTTTATTATAATTTTATGACCTTTTATATTTTTTGCCCTCCTGGTACACTTGGTCAAACCAACAAAGGCTTTTGTTTTAAGCATAAAATAATTTTGATAATAGCATATTGATGATGTTTTGGAGGTTGCCTATTTTCAGCAGAACATTTAAGTTTGAGAGAAATGAAGTGAAAATAAGAAGTCCGCCAAAACCTAAATCAATGGTTCTAGATGCATAACCAGACCCTTGGAATGTTGGGGTTCATTTCATTTCTTTCACCTTCTTTCAGTCCAATTAAAACCTTATGAAACGTGGACATCTAACATTGAAAAAGGAATGATTTCTGTTATGGCTGGATTACATGCAGATCATTGTTTTTGCGGTGCCCTGTTTTGCAGAAGCATTTAAAATGTTTTTGAATGCTATTAATTTAACTGCAATGAAATAAAATTTTCAGATGTGGTGCCTACTTTCATGAGAGCATTTGCGCTGTTTTTCGATATGGTGCCTACTTTCAGTAGAACATATAAGGTGTTTTTGGATGCTAGGAATTTGAATGAAATGAAATGCAAATAAAAAAATGGTAAAAAAAATTTAAATAGCTCTGAATCCATGAGCAACCTATAAATTTTAGATCTTATTTCATTTCCCTTTTATTTTGTTTCAATCCAATCCTAATCTTGGCGCTTTGGGCTTTTTAACATCAATAAAATTGATTTCTATTCTGGCTAGAATCAAGTTTTTTTATTATTTTTATTATTATTTTTTTTTTTCCAAATTCTCTTCATTGTCATTATCTATTAGGTACGAAAGCTTGCTAAGAACAAAAATAAACAATGATTGACAAATCATAAGATAAATGAAGACATTTTTTTTTTATTTTTTTATTATGAGAGTAATTCTTTGATATTTATGATCATGCAAATTTAATGATGTTGATCAGGATTCCAAACAAAGATGGGGTGATGAAATTTTAGTAAAAAACAACGGCGATCAACAAAAGAGTGGAAAAGACTACATTTTTTTATCAGTAACTACTTTTAGGTTATTTTTCAAATTATAACATTTCTTGAAACTTTCCTGAGTTGGAGCTTTTTAAACCCTCAGGGTTTATAGCCCCATCAAGCGTGGAGTTGGATTTGATTCAATAAACAAAGTCGAGGCTTCAGCAAACTCCTCTAATCTTTAACATCAATATTATCCCAACTATCAGATGATTATATATATGAAGCTAACCATTATTATTTTTCTTCCTAATGATGATCTTAGTCTTTGTTTCTCTGAATCTGAACAAGTACCCACTCCAACATCTTGTGGTATTATGCAGGTTGTTACAGCAGAAAAGGCTAGCAAGGAAGGTTTGCAAGAGAAATTGACCATGACTGTTGCAGTGCCGTTGCTCTGGGGAGTTCCTCCAGCTTCAGAGACCCTGCGTTTTGCAATCCGTAGTGGCGGAGGCATAGTGGAAAAGTTCTATTGGCAATGGGATTTCATGTAAAGAAACTGATGGAAACAATTTGTTCTTACTGTAAAAGATTTTCTGCTGCTACTGGGTTGGTGGCCTAATCCATTTATCATGTTGTATTTTTTATGTAAATGTAACATTTGTCCTTGTAAAGAATGTTGTATATCTGATAGTTTTGTTGTTTCAATTCATCTGCCCTGCTTCTCAAAGGAATCAAGGTTGATGCGTCAATGAAAAAAAAACAAGTTAATCACAATTCAATGAATTTGAGCCGATTGTTATGATTTGATTAAATGTGATGCTTTCAATTTCAAATATAAATATGATCATGCTTGTGAATGAAAATTTCAATTATAAATTTGATCATGATTATAATGAAGATCCCATCTCCTTCCTTGGGCAATATGATAATTTATTTCATTTTATATGTATTGGCATCATGGTTAGAGGGATAGGAGCAGAAATCAACATGAAATTATAACCCTCTAGCTCGCTTTTCCGAAATATTCATCTTTTAAAGGGGCTTGAATGCATCCCTTGGTTATTTCTCATAATTCTCGGCCTATGAAGCATCCCTCATAATTTCCACTATTTGAGCTTTTAGTGCCGTCATGGTTGTAATTGCTTGGTATTGTGCTCCACCAGTGCTGCTCCTATTAGCCTGTTCCATTGCTTATAATTTTCATCTAACTGAAATAATTTCATAATTTCTCCCTAGTTGGTGGTCTTAATGGATGAAGTGTTGCACCAAATATGTTGGGCCTTAGGCTCTTCCTAAAATTTTTTTCAATACTGGATATGAAATTCCCCTTAGAAATTCCCCTTAGTCACCCTAACAACAACTCGAATCTCTCCTTATACTTTATAATAGCCTCTCCAGGAATTGATGCAAAGAATTTCTCGTATAAGTCTTCTTCTCTAATGTCTTAGAAACATTTCAACAAGCAATCTTTAAATTCCTCTCACAAGTGCATAAAGTATTTAGACTTCCTCCATTGAAACTATGCTAAGGTTTTCCCCTCCAAATATAACTTTTCTGGCATGAGCTTCTCCTCAAAATTTAGCCCATTTATCGAGAAATATTGCTCCACCTTATACATCCACTCAAGCATGTCTTTCCCCTCAAAGAGTGGCATCTTCAATTTTCTAATGGGTGAGTCATCCCAAATTCTCTTGATCTAAGTTCATTCAGCACCATATTAAAATCCATCATTCTGTAAGTTTGCTCGTCCCATAGTTAGCCTGGTTATCCACGTAAACTCCTACTGTGCCTCACGCCCAAATGGATGTTACATCAAAAGACACAGACGTAGTTTGATGCAACCCTCTATTGGTATCACACCCATTGTAGTTCCCTATTACAGACTGAAATCCATCTAATTGATATTCTTCAACCCCGAATTGCATACCATCCCATTATGCCCGCTGACATTCGTTCCAACTGTCTAAATGCCGCCTTATTCATTCTAAGTCATGCCACATGAGTCCACTCCTGCACTATCACTCGATCCTACTTCAGGTTGTTGCAGGTTTGTGTGGCAATCGATCAATTTCTTCATCATTTCTTCCATGGTTGTAAATCCACTTGCCATGGATAAAAAATTTCCCTAATATGGATGTAAATTGCCCACTCCATTGATGATAAATGCTCATCCCTTCCATATCTAGTTTGGCTCACATGCTCCTCCGATTTCTCCTCCAAATCATCAATTTTTTGTTGCCATTTATTTCATGTCATTTTCAAAGCCCGTGCGTCATGATCCCATAGTTTGTTTGAATCAGACTATTTCTCTTTACTTGATCCCAGTTAGCTGGCTCAACTTGCAACTTTTCTACTATTAGGGCAAGTCAAATTCTTCCCACCCAACTTGTGGAAAAATCAGCTCAAATCTCAATGCTTTCCAGGAAGCTTAACTTGTTGGTTTTCCCAAGAGATGGAAGATTCATTATCGCCTTCCCAACAAGCATGCTAGTTTTGGGTCTTTGTACGTCATGATCTTCAAAAAGGAGCGATAGGAGGCAAAAGATGGTGTTTCATGCCTCTATAGGTTGCAATACTATTGGTGCCTTCCCAGCTAGCTCTGATCGCAACTGTCAGAAGCAGGAGGCAAAAGATAGGAGTTATGGATCTTTGTAAGCCTGTTAACTTTTTCGCAAAGAAAAAAGGAATTTTTTGGTCTCTATAAGTTGTGATCCCATCGTTCCTTTCTCCGCAAACACTAATCATGACTATATTGTGTGTTTCAGCACCAAAGGTCTTGTATCGAGCTATCCAATTGTTGATATCTCAGGAATTGAGAGCTATGAGACCAATTTTTTGTGATTCAGAGCTGAAATCGACACAATTTTTCATAAAAATTAGAACAAACAAATATTTTTCTTCAATAAAATCAATTAAAGCAATATAACACTAACATTTCCCACAAACATATAAGAGTAGCACCTACATATCGAGATGTAGTCAATCCCTCCCAATCACTACAATTTGAGAGGTAGGAAAACTCTCCCAAACCCTAAACCTAACTCACAATAATAATCTCATACATACCTAACCCTAAACTTATTAGAGAGTTTATACATAAACAATTATAAATAATAAATTACTCATTTACCCTTAGGTTAATAAAAGCAAAATTAGCCCTCGAGCATTGGTGTAAGAGATATTCAACTAGGGTTCTTTCTTTTGATGGAGGGGTTGATGGTTCCTAATGGCACAATTTCCTTGATAGGAAAAATATTTCTTTTGTTGTGTTAGCTTATTGAAGTAATCCTAAAGCAACTCACCTCTATATCATAACCCGTCTTTTTCAGCATTACATTCATAACCCTAATTTTCATATTTTAGTCTTAGTTCAATGCCCTACATTAGAAAAACTTAGCCTAGTTTTTTTTCTCAAACACATAATAAAAATAATTATCAGCATGCCAACTCTCAACCTTTTTCTTAAATAATATATTTTCTTTGTGTTCAAGTTTATGTTTAGGCTTACAGTTTCTCTTTATTTCAACTTACCCTCAGTAGTTTTTCAATCTTATTTCTTTATATCAAGTTCCTATAACTATGAGATACTACACTAGAGTTTGTCATTTTATTTTTTAAAATTTACATTTTACTATATACATATCAAATTTGTTGTACATAAAAAATATGATCGTAAGAATCTCAAGGAAATTCAATGGGTCTCTCTTATGAAGACCAAAGGGTAGTGCATTGGGATATACAAAAGATAAAAATGCCAAGCTTGGTTTCCTCCAATCAGAACTTAGGTTTAATAAAATGGAAGCACATCAAAATGAAGAAATAGATGGGCATCTAATTGAGGGTCCATCATTCATGGCCAACTCAACCTTCTTTACGAAGATGATGGAAGGGTACCACACCTTCCTGATCCTCTTAAAAGGCCTCTTGTTAAGGACAGCTCCCATCATATTACGATGATACACCCTCTTCCTGACGGTCCAAGTTCACCCCAACGATAGGATGACCTCTACTCTTGAATCTCTTGAGAGGGTCAAATGAACACCTTTTAGCCAACCAAATGATTCTCAGTCAGCTGAATAACAATACCAACAAGCCAGCAAATCCCCTTTGTCAGGCAATTAAAAATACAAAATGATGCAAACATTAGTTATGAATATTAAAGGGTCTCAGAGTTGATTATAAATATGAAAATGTGTAATAATGACTTTCAATGTCCCTATTAAAGTTGGGGAAAGCATTAAATTTTATTAGATATCCCTAGAAACTATAGATAGGGGGTCATTTCTTCAATAAGAGGGGCACTCTATTTCCTCTCTTTCTCTCTATCTCTTTATTCCTCTTATCTGTCCAACTATCTATGCCTTGAGTGTGATCCATAGGACATATTTGGATTCATCATCTTAAAAGTTGCAGTGAGTATGGAATCATGTCATCAACAATAAGAAGAGCACGCCACAAAGAATAAACTCGTCAAGGAGAAATCTCATTTCTGGAGTATGTGAGAGAATTTCTGTAACAAGAACTTTATAATTAAATGACAGGACAGATGAAAGAGTTGCCTTCGCTTTACTTGAGGTAACAACGTAAGCTTCATAGAAACTGAACCCTTAATAACAATAAGATCCCCAAGGCCTTTGAACGACTTAGAGGGCAGGAAGAATTGAAGAATCCTAGTATCAACATATTTCTGGGTCTATCTCATTGGCTAGACCAAGCTAGGAATCGTTAGTTGGATAATGGATTCTCCTAGCATATCACTGATGCTGAGCCAACAAAGAATATTAAAGTTCCGTCTTTTGAATCCTAAAATGGTCAAAGTGATCCAGCTAACCATATCGCATCTTTTGAGTCAGCGGTCTACCTTTTTAACATCTCTAATGCAATTAAGTGTCATTTATTTTACACCACATTGAGGCCTCAACCCTCAGATTGTTTAATGGCCCACCGATAGGAGTAATAACCTCCTATTCTGACATTAAGATCTTCAGAGCACATTTCACCATTGTTTAAAAGACTCATAAGAACTCGCATCTGTTGTGACACATCAAGCGAGGGCTGAAAGAGTGCCCTCAGTCATATGTCTCTCAGTTCCAAAAATAAATGCTTGAAAAATAAGATTTGGAACCAGCAATAGCACTTGCTACCTGAGGCAGTCTAGTTTTTGCAACAGCCAAAAGAATAATATACTTCAGAATAGTTAATGTTTCTTTAAATCTTTATAGCTGCCACTCCTAGCAATTTAAGGTATTATTTATCAATTTCAAATATTCATTGGGACACTAACAAAAGTATATGTACCACTCAAGTAATATATGGCTCTAATGGAGTCCTAAGTATCGATCACAAAGGGAAGTTTGGAAATTCTTATAATATTAACTCAAGGAAATCTAATTAAACTGCAAAAAACTTAACTAAGAATGCAAGTTGAAATTTATGCTCTTAAACTAAGTGAATTATATCTACTACTCTTATCTCTGTACGTAAATTAATTTTAAGTTCACTAAAACTAAGTTTTATGAAGAAGAGTTCAAATTTTAGAAAGTAACCTTCCCCTTGCAATTAAATTATAATTAGTGAATAATTCAAATTGTTATAAATTATATTATGTCAAATTGGAACAAATGTATTCTTTACCCTCTTACAAATGCATAAAGAACATTGGTTAAACCAAATCAAGTTCTTAAATCCATGGTTAGGCTAGAAAGATACTAGCTAACATTCTAGAGTTTCCACTTTTACTCCGCCTGGATGCTAACATCAAGCCTTAGGTTCTCAACCTCTATATCAAATTTGAGGTTCTAGCCTGTTGATCCCGAGACAATATAGTTGTGTAAAATTTATAATGTTGACTCTGCTTTGCAATAGTGCCAAACAATATAGTTGTGTAAAATTTATAATGTTGACTCTACTTTGCAATAGTGCCAGACATGATGTGATATTTTAGTAATAATAATGTTAAGCTCTTAAAATTGGGATTCTACACAAGTATACGTATCATTATCAAGTAATATAAGACTTTCTTTTTAAGTCCCAAATATCGATCCCTCGGGGAAAGTTTAAATTTGAAATGATAAATTAACTAGAAAATTTACAGAAATCAAACGAATTTACTGTCACTAATTTTGAAAGTTTAAGATATTATCAAAGCTAAATTATTTACAACTAGCAGAATTTAAAAGTAGGTTTTATAGTTAATAATTACTAAACTATTTTTGAGTAATGAAGTATTTTAATGTGAAAAAGTATCTTTCCCATTACAATGAGTTTTTAGTGAAATAAGATGAGATAAATGGTTAAGATATGTATTGTGCTAAATATGAGTAATTTTAATTCTCTACCCTGATTCAGTGTTATAAAATATCATTCGCTAATCTTAGTTTTAGTCCCTAAATCTATGGCTAGACTAGAAGGATACTGGCTCCCACTCGAGAGCTCTCACTTCCCTTTCCCTGAAGACTAACTCTCACTTTTATTTTTAAACACTAAGATCAAATTAGGGATTCACCTAGAAATCTCCAATTCTACACCCAACTAAGTATATTTCCTTATTTATTTGCACTTAATCCCATGAAAAAATACTCCTTCATGGACTTAAATGTGATTCTCATCCCATGAAAAAAATACTCCTTCATGGACTTAAATGTGATTCTCACTCTGTTGTAGAACTCATACTCCATTTCCTAGATCATATGTTTCACAACATATTTTAACAATTCAATTGGCCAGATCGAAAAGTAAATTACGAGCGGAGTTTAAAAACCATCACAATTTTTTTTTTAAATTTTAACATTAACAAATCCACATTATATTTCATTTCACTAAAACCATCACAATTTTTTTTTAAATTTTAACATTGACAAATCCACATTATATTCACCATATCATAGAGTAGGGAGAAAGATAAAGGAATCTACTCAGACTTCATGAGAAAGATACAACAAAACACAAATTTCATATATAAAAGAAAGTTCATACAACAATTATAAACAAACAATACTAATATGATACTCTTTCTTAAAGTAAATCCTTTGTAGCCTTTCTTAAGAAATGTAGGAAGAAGAAATCTCTCACTTCTCTTCCTCTCCAACACTTCTTAGAGAAGATATCACACTTAAACTCACCACAAAAACTGAAATCTATAAAAACAATAACTAACTAATGGCGTGGAATGGTGTGGAATGTAGGTGTGTGAAAAGGAAAATTGAAAATGAGTGAAAGAAGTTGAAATGGTGAGAGGGGGGGGAGGTTCTGATCAAATTTTGACCCTAAATAGTGCCTAGGTCGGTTCTCCAGTAGGTGCATCCAACAACTCTTCAAAAAGCGTCCAAATTCGTCGAATCTTTTAGAAACAAGACTTCCACCGACACTGGCACCAACGAAGTCCATCCTGACACCGTCGACGCCAGAGGCCAGTAATTAAATCCTAAGTTTCTATCAAATAGCACCATTGATGCCTGACTAGAGCCATCGGTGCAGAACAAATTTTGAACTTCTCCATTATTGCTCCAAATTTCATCCTTTTTGCTTCCTCTTTGCTCCAAGTCCTCAAAATCAACAACCTGCAATAAAACATAGAAAATACCTTCCATTAAAGTGTAATATCACCAAAAATGAGTATAAAATATGGGTTTAAAATTGTATATATTTTTGGGGTATCAAAATCTCTCAAACTTAAATGTTACTTGTCCTCAAGTAAGTCCTTTATTACATAAAAAAAATGACTTATGGCAAACATTTTAACTTTTGCAAACATTTTAACTTCTAGATTTCCATATCTTAGTTCACTAGATAAAATAACATCACTTAAGAAAAGTTTAAAATAACTCCAGTTAATACTAAAGGTATAAGAATATCTAGTAAGAAAGTCTAAGATTTTCGATTCTCTATTCTTTTTAAGGAAAATTACAAATTATCCATATTAAAGCCACTTAGAATATCCATATAAGAAAAAACTTCATGAAACTTTACTAGTAAATATGTTAATATTAAAATACAAGCTTAGAAAATGTAGCCAAGCCTTCTTCTTTAAGTTGATTCAAGTGAAGCCAATTTTTAATTAGTCATCTCCTCAAGTCTCCTCACAGCTTTTTTTTTTCTGTTCAGGATCATTTTCAATCCTTTTTTATTTTCTTTTGAGGATTACTATATCTGGATAGCCTTTAATGATTTTAAACTTCACTCTCTCACTATCCCCTTCTTAAAGTTAAAACCTTTTCACGTTCCTTCACTTTATAAATTTATTTAGCTTTAAAAATTTTTCATAAAGTTTTAATATTTTCACTTTACATGAATCTCTAAGATTTTTAATACTTCAAAAATATAAATTCCTTTACTAAAAATAGAAAAATATAGTCTTATTCTATCATATCAAATAATCTTAATCTCTAAAATTAACCTTATTATTTAAAAATTTTACTTAAGTTTACTATATATTTAGAAACATAGATATAATTATCTAAAGTTACCCTCTAATACCAAAGGTCATGTTAAATTTTTTTAAAATATTTTGAAAATATAACTAATTGAGGACAAATAAAATTAAGTTTGTTTTCTTTAAAAGAAATTTCTCTTCCCCCCGAAACTTAAATTTTTTAGATTTTAAATGAAGAACTTAAAAATTAAGGGTTAAAGAAAACATTTAATACATAAAAAAGACATACTTATTGAAGGTTCTGATTTGAAAGTTAACTCTAAAATATTGCGCTAATATGAAAAGTGATCCAACTTTTTGTTGCGATAGATTATGTAAAATTTAATTAAATATAATCAATTAATATTCAGATTCTACTCAAGTATATGTATTGCTATCAAGTAATAATGGACTTTCTATTTAAACCCAAAATTTCGATCCTACGGGGAAGGTTTAAATTGGAAATATCAAATTTGCTAGGAAGTTCACAGAAAATCAATTGAAATCATTGTCACTTCTTTCAATTGTTGAGATGTAATAAAAATTAAATTTATAAACTATTATCAAATCAAATATGCAAAATTTAAAACAGTAAATACTAATCTATTAACTATGTTTATGTAACAGAGATTCTTATGTGAAAAAACATCCTTCCCACTACAATTTTGCTTCAGTTTTTAAACACTAAGACTGAATTGAAGATTTAAGTCTGTCACCCTAAAGGTTCTCCAATTCTACACGCAACAAATAATATTTTCCTATTTATTTGCACTTAATTCAATAAATGATGTTCTACTTCAAGGAATCAAATATAATCCTTACTCTATTGTAGAACTCATACTCCATTTCCTGGATCATATGTTTCACAACACATTTTAACAATTCAATTGGCTAGATCAAAAAGTAAATTAATTTCAGAGTTAAAAAATTATCATAATTTATTTTATAATTTAATATTGGCACATTTATATTATCTCTTTATTTCATCATATCTCAGAGTAGGGAGAAAGATAAAGGGAACTACTCAGACTTCATGAGAAAGAAATAGTAAAACACAAATTTTATATATAAAAGAAAGTTCATACAACACAAATAAACAAACAATACTTATCTGAAAACTCTTTCTCAAAGTAAATCCTTTGTAGCCTTTCCTTAGAAATGCAGGAAGAAGATATCTCTCACTTTTCTCCTTCTCAAACACTCTTACAGAAAGTTTGACACTAAATCTCATCACAAAAACTGTAAACTATGAAAGCAAAATCACTAATTGACTCTAATATGGAAGTGGAATGGAATGACGTGTTGCGAACAATGAAATAGGGCAGTGAAAACGTAGAGGAGCTCTTTTTCTGATGAAATTCGGCCTCAAATAGAGCCCAAGGTCGGTTCTCCAAGAGGCACCTCCAAAAACTCTTCAAAAAATCATCCAAATACATCAAACCTTCTAAAAACGGGGTTTGCACCTTCTTTGGCACTGAGTAAAAAATCTCCGCGTTAATTTGTTTTGCACTGTTGGCACTGCACTCGGCACTACCAGAGCTGAGCATTTCTTCAAAAATGTCTTTTTGACTCCAAATTTCATGCTTTTTGCTTTCTTTTTGCTTTAAGCCCTAAAAATCAATAACCTGTAAGAAAAAATCAAAATAACTACATTCCATTAAGGTGCAATATCACCAAAAATAAGTATAAAATATGGGTCTAAAAATGCATATATTTTTGGTGTATCAAAATCCCCCAAACTTACATGTTACTTGTCCTCAAGTAACTCCATTACTATATAAAAAATATAACTTATGATAAAAACCTTAACTTTTAGGCTTCCATATTTTAGTTTTCCAAATATAATAGTATAACTTAAGAAAAATTAAAAACAACTCCAGTTAATACTAAATGTGTAAAGAAATTCAATAATTAAGTCTAATGTTTCTTATCCTCTATTTCTTTCAAGAAAAACTGCAATTTGTTATATTTAAGTCACTTAGCAAATTCATATGAAAAAGAACTTCATATAAATTTATTAATAATTAAGTTAACATTCAATTAAAAGGTTTAGAAAATGTGTTCAAGTCTTTTTCCTTAAGTTGATTCAAGTGAAGCCATTTTTAATTAGGCATCTCCTCAAGCTTCTCCCCATATATATTTTTTTCTTTTTCTTTTCTTTTCAAGATAATTTTTAATCTCCTTTTTCTTTTCTTTCATTCTTTTCTTCTCTCTCTCTTTATATATATATATATATATCAGGATTACTATATCTAGATAGCCTTTGATGATTTTGAACTTCACTATCCTCTTCTTAAAGTTAAAAACTTTTTACATTTCTTCACTTAACAAATTTATATTAACTTAAATATTTATTTCATAAAGTTTAATTCTTTTATTTTTACATGAATATTTTAAGATTTTTAATACTTAAAAAATACAATTTTCCTTTACTAAAAATAGAAAACATGGTTTTATTCTTTTTTACCAAATATCTCAGCCCCTTTTTTTACTTAAATTTATTATATATTTAGAAACATAAATATAGTTATCCAAAGTTAACCTCTAATACCAAAGGTCGTGTTAAATTTAAAATTTTGAAAATATAATTAAGTGAGTACAAATAAAATTAAGTTCTTTTTCTCTTTCTAAAAATGATTTTTCTTCTTCTCCCCCCTCCCCCCCCCCAAACTTAAATTTTTAAAAGATTTTCACATGAAGAGCTTTAAAAATGAAGGGTAAAAGAAAGCATTAAATACATAGAAAAAAAATTTATACCTGTTGGAGATTCTGATTTTTGAACATAAATTTTGAAAATACTGTAGGTGCTAAAATGAAAACTACAAGACTAAAAATATTAAATTGCACATACTACATATAAAATTTGCTGAGAAAGAGCTAATCACAAAACAGAACAAAATGTTGAAAATAACAACAGAACTAAACTAAATTCTAGAAATGAAAACAGTCTTCCACATTATAGTTTCACATAACATAACAAATAAAGTCTAAATGACATCATAACACAAACAATACAATCACACAATACAAATACAAACAAATAAACAAACAAAAAGATCACTAGTCAATATCATCTTTATCTTCATCTTCATCTACATCCAACTTCTACTGGTGATATGGAGTAAACACAGAGTGAACAAGGAACTGAATTGAATGTTCTCCCCTCTGGTATCTAACTAAAGCATCATCATAAGCAGCATCATGCTCAAATTTTTGCTAAATCAAATCATCAATGTGACATTTCTAGCTTCCATATTATGCATCCTATAATCCATCCTCTTTTATCTCCCTATTGTATCATCATCTGATACAAACGTTCTCCATTGCTGGGGTCACTAGAAGTAGGTCCATGAGAGGTAGAAGGAATATCCCTACAAGTAGAAAGAATATCTCTAGCCTTACTGCCAGATCTCCAGTCAACATGAGATTCATATGTCTTGATGTTTGCAGGCCCAATAGGTCTCTGAGGCTCAATCCACTCCTCATTAGGTCTAAAATCAACTCATGCCTGCTCACAAAGTGTGTAAATAAGAGCAGGGTGTGCCAATCCACCAGAAGTCTCTCCCAAAGCAATAGATCGAGTGTTCATATAAATAATATAGCCCACATTTATGTCCATAACTTGCTGAATATAGTAGTTCAGGATGACTCTATCTTTGGTCACCTCACTATGATGGTTCGTCAGAATCATTCTTCCAGAAATAAAATAATGTCAGGCCTTAGATACTACATTTAAACTACTACGGGGAATATTAAATTTAACTCCATTTTTTATTTTCCAAGCCCCTTTCTCAATAGTCAAAAAAGAAATAACTTCATCTAAAGCCTGATTTATAACAGATAAAGAATGATACTGGCATCTATACACATCTTCTACAGAATAAAACTCATTTATTTTATTTGGAGTAAATTCTACCCTTTTTCCATGAACAATTACATAATTATTAGAAGCTTCAAGAAGGTTGGCATAAAATTCCAATACAATCCCAGCTCTTGCATCGACAGTAAAATAGCAAAAGTTTTCCCATTTCCGAACAATAATCAAACAATAATCAAACGTTCAACTTCTCCTCCTTGATTTTTAAAACCTTGGTCCTAAATTACTTTCTTATTTTCTTGAAAACTATGAAATCGAGCACTGGCTCTAAAGGTAACAAATTTTTGTTTGTCATATTCTACTATTCTTTTGCTCGATCTAGGTGCAATAGGAATCTAAAAAATTTTGAAAAATCTGAATAAAATCTAAAATTTCGAAAATCAAAATGTAAAATATTTTAAACTTCAAATCACTATATAAGAGTTCATCACCAAAGAATTTTCTAAAAAAATTTCTCGAAAAATTTTTCATATTTTTTCATATTTTTGGATCCATGCAATGTGAGATAAATACTTATTGAAAATAAAAAATTTTTGGTTTAAAGTTTATCTCTTACATAGAGAAGATGAAATCCAAAGACTTTTAGCCTCTAAATTGCCTCAAATCCGACCAAAAGCAAGCCCTAGCCGCCCAAACTGAAGGTTGAAGATGACTTACGCGTAAAAATGATGGCCACAGTAAAAATTGTGAATTTTTAGGGGTTAAAATTTGCTGTCAAGTCGAGGGCGCCGTCAGCGCCGATTCCAATACCGTTGATGCTTAAGGCAATCTGCTGAAGGCCCGAAAATTTCATATTTTGAATTTTTTTAATTTTCAATTTCCTATCTACTTGCTCCAAAATTTTTAGTATTTTAAAAACAAATTTTTATATAACAATAATTCACAAAACAAAATATTTCACCAACACGAATTTTCACAAACAACAACAAACTAACTTTTATATATGAAAGTACACTTTTTACAAACACAATAAAAAAAAATATCCTATCCTTAGTCTAAACTATACAAAGATCTAAAAGCAAAATTCAAAAGAAAAAAAAAAAAAAACCAAACCAAATTAAATCCACACAGTTACACTAAATATATATAATATTCTAAATAAGATAGAGAATTTAAAGTCTTCAATTATTACGCCTCTACTTCAGTGCTTTCTCCTTCTCTGATATCTCTCATAGATTGGTAATGAACATATAAGTTGTAGAAGGATCGGTACAAGAATTGTTCTGTCGAATTTTCGTTGATCCACCCATTTTCTTTAAACATCCGAACTAATCCTGCTTCAAAAGTTCCAGTGTGATCAAAATTTTCTTTCATTCTTCAATCTTCGTGATCAAAAAGGTATTTAACATCTTTTACTGCATTCATAATACTCTGAAGTTCCCATCCGAACTAATCCTGCTTCATTGTTCAGTATTTAACATCTTTTACTGCATTCATAATACTCTCGTATCTCCCACATTTCACTTTCATCCGTTAGAAGGTTATACACGTCTTGCATCAAATCTCGTGTAGGAATGAAATTTGTATAATGATAGATTATATTGTTGTCTATCATATACAATTCATTAATCATTGCAGAAGTAAATGGTACAACCTTACCTCATACGAAGACAACACCTTGAAATTCCATGTAATTTTGTATAAACCTCTTTCACCACAGGTACGACAACCGCAAACGTAGTGTAACACAAAACATCCCAACGCCTTTGTAGAATGATTTTATTAATCGAACCAGTAGGATTGATCACTCCATGATTAACAAATCCTCTTTCCTCCTCTTTCCTTGACTTCGTAATAACTTTATCGTATAATCACTGCGCGTCAAAACTAATAAACTTTCTTTTGTTGAAAACTCCATACCTCAAAGTATTTCTGGATTTGAAAGCCATGGAATCCGAAAATAGGAAGTTACTAGGCGTCCAAGGATGTTTCTAGGCCTTTTTAAACTCATACCGACGGTTATTATGAAGTGAAATTGCGCCAGAACCCGCCAAAAGTCATCTAAAAACGTCCAACCGCACTCGGCGCTATCGATGCTTCTAATTAGCGCTGCCGGCGCTGATGTCCGTTTTCTAGGGCGCCGTCGGCGCCCATTCTGACGCTGCCGGCACTAGTGGCAAAAATTGTGATTTTCATTTTTTTATTCAATTCGATTACAAATTTTCCTCTAATACCAATATTTGACTTAATTTATAATAAATGCAAGTGTGTAGGATTATTATCTACTAATATATAAGACACTTAACAAACTAAATAGTAATACATAGCAATATAAGTATGGGTTGCCTCCCACAAATCACTTGGTTTAACGTTGTCAACCCGACATACAATTTATTTAGTTGGGTCTTAACATTAAAACTTCTTTAAATTGATGTATGTGCCCTTTACAATAATGTTTCAAATGATTCCCATTAACTTTAAATAATTTTTCAGTGTTAGGATCTTTAATAACAACAGTTTCATAATGATAGAGTTTAATCACTTTAAATGATCCTAACCATTTGAATTTTAGTTTTTCTGGAAATAATCGCAATCTTGTATTATATAGTAGAACTTCTTGTCCAGGTTCAAATTTCTTCTTAACAATCTTTCGATCATGCCATATTTTTATTTTCTCTTTATAGATTTTTGCATTATCATATGCTTCATTTCTAATCTCCTCAAGTTCATTGAGTAGCAAAAACCTTTTCTCACTAACATCCTTTAGATTAAAATTAAATTCTTTAATAGCCCAAAATGCTTTATCTTCTAATTCTACTGGTAAATGACATATTTTTCCAAAAATCAATCTATACGGGGACATTCCTGTAGGACTTTTATAAGCAATTTTGTATGCCCATAATGCTGTATCTAGTCTAAAAAACAAATCTAATTTATAAGGATTTACAGTTTTTTTCTAAAATGTGCTTAATTTCACGATTCGATATTTCTGCTAGACCACTTATTTGAGGATGATAAACAGTAGAGATACTATGCATTATATCATATTTCTTGATTAATTTTTTTGATTCTCTATTCCTGAAGTGAGATTCTTCATCAGTAATGATTACTCTCAGCATTTCATATATTTTAAAAATAATTTTAATTAAAAATTTAGAAACTCTCGGAGCGTCACATCTAGGCACAACAATAACTTCAATCCACTTAGACATATAATCAACAACAAGTAATATCTAAAAATTTACAAATGAAGGCATAAATGGTCCCATAAAGTATAATCCCCACACATCAAAAGTTTCAACTTCTAATGTCTAGTTTAGAGGCATTTCGTCTCTTCTAGAAATATTTCCTACTCGTTGACATCTATCGCATGTTTTAATATATTCATTAGCATCTCTAAAAATAATAGGCCAATAAAATCCAGCTTATAAAATTTTATATGCAGTTCTATTTATTCCAAATTGTCATCTAAATTCAGAATCATGACATCTTTCAATTATATGTTGAGTTTCTTCATAAGGCACACATCGTCTAATAATTAAATCTTTACACTGTTTATATAAATATGGGTCATCCCAAAAGTAGTCTTTTGAATCATAGATAAATTTCTTTAATTATGGATTCTTGATATCAGGTGGTAGAATATGACACTTACAATATAGTTTACTATATCAGCATACCACGGTACATCCATTTCATCAATACTATATAAATGTTTATCAAGGAAATTTTCTAAAATTTCATTTGCAAAATTAGTTAATATTTCTATTTCTATTCTAGATAAATGACCAGGTATTTGATTATCATTTCCCTTTCTATCTACCATGGTAATATCAAACTCTTGCAATAGAAGTATCCATCTAATTAATCTTGGTTTAGCATCCTTCTTTTGCATCAAATATTTAATAGCAGAATGATCTGTATGCACTATACATTTAGTTCCAATTAAATAAGATCTAAATTTATCAAAGGCATAAACAATAGCTAATAACTCTATTTCAGTAGTAGTATAATTAATTTGAGCATTATTTAGAGTTTTACTAGCATAATATATAACTTTAAAAACTTTGTCGTGTCTTTGTCATAATACAACCCCAATTGCATAATCAATAACATCGCACATTATTTCAAATGATTTTCAAATGGTTTCTCCCAGTTCCAGTTAGGTGGTACTATTATAAGTGCAGTGATTAATTTTTTCTTTAATAATTCAAATGTTGTTATGCATTCCTCATTAAAATAAAATTTTGTATGCTTTGTTAAAAGTTGGCATCGGGGTTTAGTTATTTCTGAAAAATTTTTTATGTAGTGCCTGTAAAAACCAGCATGTCCTAGAAAACTTCTCACCCCTTTAACATTATTGGGAGGTGGTAGTTTTTGTATAACTTGGATTTTTTCAGGATCTACTTCCATGCATTTTTAAGAGATTTTATGCCCAAGAACAATATCTCCTGCAACCATAAATTGACATTTTTCCAACCATAAATTGCCATAAATTGACATTTTTCCCAATTTAAGACTAGGTTGATTTTTTCACATATCTCCAGAACTTTTTCTAAATTATTAAGACATAACTCAAACGAAGTCCCAAATACAAAAAAAATCATCCATAAAGACTTCCATTCCATGATTTATAAAATCGCTAAAAATTGACATCACACATCTTTGAAATGTGGTAGGTACATTGCATAGTCCAAAAGGCATTCTACAAAAAGCAAATGTTCTACATGGGCTTGTAAACGTTGTTTTCTCTTGATCCTCTGGAGTAATTGGAATTTGGTGATATCTGGTATATCCATCTAAAAAGCAATAGTATTTGATCTAGAACAGGCAAAGGAAAGTGATCTTTTCTAGTGGCCATATTTAGTTTTCTATAGTCAATACAAATT
>NW_018251900.1:5389-12914 GCF_001263595.1 Phalaenopsis equestris | reverse complement strand
ACACAGTGAATTGGGCTTACCCAAGCACTATCTAAAATAAGATAAATAATTCTAGCATCTAACCACTTTAAAATCTCTTTTTTAACAACTTCTTTCATTATTGGGTTTAATCTTCTCTGAGGATCCGCTTTAGGTTCATACTGTTCATCTAATAAAATTCTGTGCATACAAATTGAAGGACTAATTCCTTTAACATCTGCTAAATTCCATCCAAAAGCCTTTTTATACTTTTTCAACATCTCTATGAACTTTTGTTCCTGAATTTCAGTTACTTAGAAGATATAATAACATGCAATGTCAATGAATCTCCTAAAAATACATATTTTAAATGGGGAGGTAATATCTTCAATTCAAGTTTAGGTGGTTTAATACTTGAAGATATAAGATTTTTACTATCATTTTCTAGCAAGTCTAATTCTTCAAATTTGCCCTGAATATAATCTAAATCTTCTTCTTTTACTTCATCTTCAGTATCTTTTTGATAATCACCTACTTCCATCCTGAAACATTCATTATCTTTTTCTGCTGTAGGATATTTCATAGCTTTTGCTATATTAAATTTCACTTCTTGATCATTAACTCTCATCATTAATTCTCCTTTTTTGCACATCTATTACAACTCTCCCTGTTGCAAGAAATGGTCTCCCTAAAATAATGAGAATTTTTTTATTTTCCTCTATATCCAATACTATAAAGTCTATAGGGAAAATAAATTTATTCACTTTTACTAGCACATCTTCTATAACTCCTTTTGGATAAGTTATTGATCGATCAACTAACTGAAGAGTTATAGTAGTAGAGGAAATTTCTCCCAAATATAAACGTTTAAAAATTGATAAAAGCATAAGATTGATACTCGCTCCTAAATCACAAAAAGCTTTTCCATAAAACTTTACTCTAATTTCACAAGGTACAGTAAAACTATTAGGATCTTTTAATTTTTCAGGAAGTTTTTTCTGAATAATAACACTACACTCTTTACTAAGTGCAACGGTCTAATGATCTGTAAACTTCTTTTTCTTGTTTAATACATCCTTCATAAATTTAACATAACTTGGCATTTGTTCCACAGCTTCAACAAAAGGAATATTTTTCGTAAAAGGAATCTTTTTCGTTAACTTCTTGAGGATTTCCAAAAATTTTGTAAATTTTTTATCTTTATTCTTCTTTTTAAGTCTTACAGGAAAAGGAGGTAATGAAACAAAGGTAATGGTTTTTCTATAGGGCTTTGTGTTTGTTCATTTTCCTGTTAATCATTTTCCATTTCTTCCTTTTCTTTATTAACTTCAGTTTTTCTTTGGATCCTTGTTTCAACTTCTTTTCCTCTTCATAATTGAATAGCTTTAATTTGTTCTTTATTTTGGTCTTTTGGATTAACTTTCATAGTATTTGGAAGAATTACAGAAGTTTTATTACTATGTGCAGCAACAATATGTCCTAATTGATTTTCAATATTTCTAATACCAGACTCTTGATTCTGTATTTAATTTCCCATATTCAACATTACTTCTTCCATCGTAAACTTTTTTTCCTTAAATTGTGGGTTAGGGTTGAAGTTAAATCCCGAAGCATAATAAGGTCGAAAATTAGGATTTCCTTAATTGTTCAGATTTATGGTTTGATTCACCGAATTATTATAATTATTCCAACTAAAATTAGGGGATTTTTCTAATCAGGGTTAAAATAGTTAGAATAAGGATAGTTATTTTGATTATTTATAGCGTTTAAATTTTCATAAGATGATTGAGTATCAATAATCTGTCCTAGTGAATTCTCCTCTAATACTAGGGGTACTTGAGAATAATTCATTCCCATTTGATCAATATCTTTAGAAATAGCAAGAATTTGAGAAGCCAAAATACACCTTACATCAGAATCATGAATACTAGTTACTCTCTTAGGATTTACCCTTTCAGAGGGCCATTGAAAATTATTAGTAGTCATTTCTTCAATTAAAGAATATGTTTCATCAAAAGGTTTTGACATTAATGAACCACACACATGAACATCTATAATAGATCTTAGTGATCCTACTAATCCATCATAAAATATTTGAATTATTAACCAATCTGGTCAAGCATGATGTGGACATTTCCTAAGAAGATCTTTAAATCTTTCCCAAGCTTCATATATCGATTCCCCTTCAAACTAACTAAATGATGTAATATCATTTCTAAGCTTATTGGGTTTCGAGGGTGGAAATATTTAACCAATAATTTTTGTGATAGTTCTCCCCAAGTTCTAATAGATCCAAGTGCTAATAAATTTAACCAAGCCTTGGCTTTATCCCTTAATGAAAACAGAAAAAGTCTAAGCCTAACAACATCATGAGACACTTCGTCATATTTAAATATAACACAAATTTCAAGAAAACAAGCAAGATGTAAGTTAGGATCTTCAATAGGTGATCCTCCAAACTGATTATTTTGTACCATTTGGATAATAGCAAGTTTAAGCTCAAATGAATTAGCAGCAATATCAGTATTTTGAATAGTTAGGTGAAGTTCATCTGGTGTCAGATTCACATAATTATTTAAAGGTCTTTGTCGGTTTTCATTTATTGGATTATCTAAGTTATTCCACATTTCTTGTAAATTTTTAATTCCTCTTTATTGTTTTTAAATTTTTCTAATAGTATGTTCTAATTCCGAATTGTAAGGTACTAAACCTTCAGATCTAATATTTCCCATAAACAAATAAAACAAGCAAAGTAAAACACTCTAATAAAAATATTTATTTTTGGATTTTTGATTTTAAAATTTTTTTTTTCATTTTTTTTAAATACTAATAATTTTTTATGCTATATATATCTCAATTATCTCTAACTTTCCTAATTTATCAAAACTTATCAAAATTATTTAATTCAACCATTACCTTCCCCACGCAACGATGCTAAGAACTTGATCCGACTTTTTGTTACGATAAATTGTGTAAAATTTAATTAAATATAATCAATTAATATTCAAATTCTATGCAAGTATACGTATCATTATCAACTAATAATGGACTTTCTATTTAAGCCCCAAATACCGATCCTACGGGGAAGGTTTAAATTGGAAATGACAAATTTGTTAGGAAATTCACAGAAAGTCAATTGAAATCACTGTCACTAATTTCAATTATTGAGATGTAATAAAAATTAAATTTCTAAACTATTATCAAATCAAATATACAAAATTTTAAACAGTAAATACTAATCTATTAACTATGTTTATTTAACGGAGATTCTTATGTGAAAAGCATCTATCCCACTACAATGAGGCTATGGTGAAATGAGATGAGATAAACTTTCATAATATGTATTGTGGAAAATAAGAGCAATTTTAATTCTTAACCCTGATATAGTGCATAGAAAATCATTGGCTAATCTCAGTGTTTAGTCCCTAAATCCATGGCTAGGCTAGGAGGATACCGGCTCCCACTCCAGAGCTCCCACTTCCCTTCACCTGAAGGCTAGCTCTCGCTTCAGTTTTTAAACACTAAAACTGAATTAAAGATTTTAGTCTCTTACCCTAAAGGTTCTCCAAGTCTACACCCAAAAAAGAATATTTCCCTATTTATTTACACTTAATTCCATACTTATCCTATTGTAGAACTCATACTCCATTTCCCGGATCATATGTTTCACAAGACATTTTAACAATTAAATTGGCCAGATCGAAAAGTAAATTAAGTTCAGAGTTAAAAAATCATCACAATTTATTTTACAATTTAATATTGATACATTCATATTATCTCTTCATTTCACCATATCTCAGAGTAGGGAGAAAGGTAGAGAGAACTACTCAGACTTCATGAGAAAGAAATAACAAAACACAAATTTCATATATAAAAGAAAGATCGTACAACATTAATAAATAAACAATACTTATCTGAAAACTCTTTCTCAAAGCAAATTCTTTATAGCCTTTTCTTAGAAAGGCAGGGTAGTCTTTCCTTAGAAATGCAGGAAGAAGATATCTCTCACTTTTCTCCTTCTCCAACACTCTTACAAAAAGTTTCACACTAAATCTCACCGCAAAAACTCTAAACTATGAAAGAAAAATCACTAATTGAATCCAACATGGAAGTGGAATGGAATGATGTGGTGGGAAAAATGAAAGCAGAGGAGTGAAAAACATAGAAAAGCGCTTTTTCTGATGAAATTTGACCCCAAATACAGCCCAAGGTTGGTTCTCCAAGAGGTGCTTACAAAAACTCTTCAAAAAATCATCCAAATGCATCAAACCTTCTAGAAACGGGGTGTACACCACATTTGGTTCCGTTAGCACAGGTCTGGCGCCATCGGCACTGAGTAAAAAATCTCCGCGTTAATTTGTTCCGCGCCGTCGGCGTTGCCCTCGAGGCTGCCGGAGCTGAGCATTTCTTCGAAAACGTCATGTTGACTCCAAATTTCATCCTTTTTGCTTTCTTTCTTCTTTAAGCCCTAAAAATCAATAACCTGAAAGTAAACATCAAAATACCTTCCATTAAAGTGTAATATCATCAAAAATAGGTATAAAATATGGGTCTAAAATTGCAAATATTTTTGGTCTATCAAAAAGCTACAAGACTTAAAACATTAAAGAGCACATAATACATAAAAAAATTGCCGAGAAAGAGTTAAATCCAACAGTGTACTAAAAACATAACAGTATTAAACATAGTCTTATAAATCCACAGTTCACATCACAACATACAATAAAATAAAGTACCACAGTCCACAAACAAACAGTCTAACAAATAAAGTACAATTAAATATAAACTAAACAAAAATCTAACTAAAGCATCACTACTAAAGCATCACCAATCATCATCTTCTTCTTCTTCATCATCCACATCCAAATTCTATTGCTGATATGGAGTAAAAATAAGGTGAATAGGAAACTGAACTGAGTAATCACCCTTCATGAATTTAACCATTGCATCATCCTAAGCAGTATCATATTTAAATTTCTGCCTCATTAAATCATCAAAGGAAGCATTTCCGGAATCTCCTAAAAATACATATTTTAAATGGGGAGGTAATATCTTCAATTCAAGTTTAGGTGGTTTAGTACCCCAAGGAATAAGATTTTTACTATCATTATCCCTGGTCCTACTTCCAGATCTCCATCCAACATGAGATTCATAAGTCTTTATATTGGCAGGCCCAATAGGTCTTAGAGGTTCAATGCTCTCTTCCTCTGATCTATAATTAATTCCTGCCTGTTCACATAATGTGAAGTTCAAGGCAGGGTGTGCTAAACCCCTATTAGTCTCTCCAAAAGCATTAGATCTAGTGTTTCTATAAATAATAGAGCATATATATATATATATATATATATTCTTTTCACCTGCTAGATAGAGAAGTTTAAGATGGCTCTATCCCTTGTAACCTCACTATGATGATTTGTTGGTATCATTCTTCTAGAAATAAAATAGTGCCATACCATAGATACTACATTTAACATAGAAAGAGGAAAGTTTACCTTAACTCCATTCTTCATCCATTCTTCACCTTCCAAGTCATTCTTCACCTTCCAAGTTCCTTTTCCATCAGTAAAAAAAGAAATAACTTCATCCAAGGCCTCATTCATAGTAGAAAATGACTTATATTGGTAGCTATACACATCTTCCAATGGATAAAATTCATTAATTTTACTCAGAGTAAAATCCACCATTTTTCCATGAACAAATACAAAGTCTTTAGAAGTCTCCTTGAAATTGGCATAGAACTCCATCACTATGCCAATAATCGCCTCAGAAATAAAGTAGCAGTGATTCTTCCACTGCCATGCATTGATTATTCTCTCAACTTCTCCACCCAGATTTATAAATCCTCTATTCAGAATCACTTTTTTAGTGTTACGTAGACTATTGAAGTAAATGTTCGCCTTGTAATTAATAAACTTTTGATCATCAAAATCCACTTTTCTTTTTCTTTGCTCATTCTAGGTGACATGATAAATCTACAAAAACTAGATAAAATCAAAATAAATTCCCAAAAATTCTTAAAATCACAATGTGGAATGTTTTTAACTTAAATCTACTAAGTAAGAGTTCTTCACCTTAAGATTTTCTCAAAATCTTCCAAAAAAATCTCAAAATTTTGGATCTCAGAAATGTGAGATAAATCGTTAGTGAAAATAAAAAATTTTGAGTTAAAAGTATAGCTCTTACCTAAAGAAGATGAAATCCAAGCTTTGTTTGCCTTAAAATTGCCTCAAATCATAGCAATAGCAAGTCTTAGGTGCAAAAACCGAAGGTTGAAGGTGACTCAAGGGGTAAAAATGGCGTTTCACTGTGCAAATTATGAATTTTAAAGGTGTTGGGGTCGGTTCGAGTCGAGGGCGCAGTTGGTGTCCATCCGGCGCCAAAGGCAAAAAATTCACAATTTTGATTTATTCAAATTTCAATTTTCTCTCAATTTACTCCAAACATTATTTAATCTTTTTGAACATTAATTTTCATCTAAAAATAATTCACAAACAACACAAAACTAACTTTCATATATGAAAATACACTTTTTACAAATAAATTTTTCTAATCACATTTTCTAATATAAATTTTTCTAATCACATTTTCACATCTTCAAAGCAAACTAAATTATAATTCAACGTCAAAATCAAGCCACAACACTAAAGCACTGACACAAAACTATACACATAATCAAAGTTCTAGAGCAAACTGAAGGGAATTAAATCCACACAATTACATTAAAGCATAAGTATTTTAAAATAGTGGAGAATCCAACTTCTTCAACTAATCCGCCTCTTCTTCAGTACTTTCTCCTCCTCTAATATCTCCTATAGACTGGTAATGGACATATAAATTGTAGAAGTATCGGTATGGAAACTGATCAGTCAAATTTTCATCGATTCATCCATTTTCCTTGAACATCTATACCAATCCTGCTTCAACTGTTTCTGTATGATCAAATTTCTCCTTCATTCTTAAATCTAGGTGATCAAAAAGGTAGTTAAGATTTCCTATTGCATTCGTAATACTCTAAAGTTCTCGTTCTTTTTTCTTCATTCTCTTGTCCAAATATATTGAACTTCCAACTGTTAATGGCATCAATGATGTTTAAGCATGTGACGAATGATCCAAAATACAATCTAATGTTTTTTTTCCATTTCCTATGTAATTTCCATTAATCGAAATCATGGGCTCCTAAGGTAGTACCTTTTTCCCAACTTTCATATGGAGCTCTAGAATGACTGCAAAGTAGGAAAATTGTAGAAGGATGCACAAGTCCATATATTGGCCCATTCATGATAATACCCATAATCGATTTGAAAATAATTAACCCTATATCAATGGGGTTTTCCATTTGAATGCATTAGTTTAGAATGTAACTTTCTCTTGTAACTACTAATCTTCATGGTAGGTAGTGGTTTTGCAGATATGAAGAAATGACATTGTTTTGAAATTTGGTTAAGCAGCGACGCAGAGAAACTAACATATCCTTCATCTCTGATTTCCCAATTATCTTGTTCATCCGTCAGAAAATTATATACTTCTTGCATCATATCTTTCGTTGGGATAAAGGATAAAATTTGTA
>NW_018251900.1:741-5309 GCF_001263595.1 Phalaenopsis equestris | reverse complement strand
TCAACTTACCTCAAATGAAGACAACTCCTTGGGTAATTCCATGTAGGTTAATATAAAACTCTTTTACTACGGGTACTACAACTGCAGTTGTAGTATAGCACAGAACTTCCCAACATCTCTGTACAATGATTTTCTAGATTTGTGAACTTGTATTACTAACTCCATGATTGACAAAGCCTCTCTCCTTGATATCCTTGATAAGTCTCTTCTTTTGTGATGAATTTGTCATATAATCTCTGCGCGTCAAAACTGATAAACTTTATTCTATTAAAAACTCCATACCTTGAAGTATTTCTGGAATTGGAATCCATGAAATTCAAAATTATGAAGTTTTTGGACGTCCAAGTCAGTATTTAAGACTTTAAAAAAACCTCTTGGTGGTAATTATGGAGTGAAATCCCGCCAAAGTCCGCCATAACCATTCATCACGTGAAAAATACTTTGGATGCCGTCGGTGCTCCCGATGACGCTGTCGGCGTCATGGTCGTTTAGTCGAGCTTCTTCGACACCCATTCTGGCGTCGTCGGCGTCATAGGCCAAATTCACATCTGAAATTTTTGTTCAATTTGATTCCCAATTTTCCTCCAATACCAATATTTATCATTTATCTTATTTTATGATATAAATTTATCTTATTTTATGATATAAAAAATTGTGTAGGACTTTAAAAATACTATTATTTCCTAATAGATAAACACTCTTATTATCAAAATAGTAATATAAGGATATATAAATTAATATATGGGTTGCCTCCCATAAAGCGCTTTGTTTAACGTCGTCAGCCCGACATATCATTGTTTAGTTGGGTTGACTTATCATTAAAACTTCTTTAAATTGGGGTATGTGTCCTTCATAATAATGTTTTAATTGATGCATATTAACTTTAGATATCTTTTCATTTTTAGGATTCTTAATAACAATAGTTCCATAATGACAGACTTTAATCACTTTAAATGGTCCTAACCATTTGGATTTCAATTTTTCTGGAAAAAAATTCAATCTTGTATTATAAAATTGAATTTCTTGTCCAGGTTCAAACTTCTTATTAGTAATCTTTTGATCATGCCATATTTTCATTTTCTCATTATAGATTCTTACATTATCATATGTTTCATTTCTAATCTCCTCAAGTTCATTGAGTTGCAATAATCTTTTCTCACCAGCATCTTTTAGATTGAAATTAAATTCCTTAATACTACAAAATGCTTTATGCTCTAATTCTACTAGTAAGTGTCAAGTTTTTCAAAAAATAAGTCTGTATGGGGACATTCTTATAGGAGTCTTATAAGCAATTCTGTAAGCTCATAATGCAGTATCTAATCTAGCAGATCAATCCAATTTATAGAGATTTACAGCTTTTTCTAAAATTCTTTTTATTTCACTATTTGATATTTTTGCTAGACCGCCAGTCTAAGGATGATAAACAATAGAGAATCTATGCATAATATCATATTTCCTTATCAATTTCTCGATCCTCTTATTTTTAAAATGGGATCCTCCATCAGTAATAATTACTCTGGTCATTTCATATCTTGTAAAAATGTTTTAATTTAAAACTTTCGAAACACTCTGAGCATCTTATTTTGGGACTACAACAACTTCAATTCATTTGGACATATAATCAACATTAAATAATGTATATAAGTTTCCAAATGAAAGCATAAATGGTCCCATAAAATCTAATCCCCACACATCAAAAATTTCAACTTCCAATGTGTAATTTAGAGGCATTTTGTTTCTTCTAGAAAATTTCCTTCTCGCTGATATCAGTTGCATGTTTTAATATACTCATTAACATCTCTAAAAAGAGTAGGCCAACAAAATTCAGTTTGCAAAATTTTATAAGCAGATCTATTTGTTCCAAAATGTCCTCCAAATTTGGAATCATGACATCTTTTAATTATTTGTTGAGTTTCTTCATAAGGCACACACCTTCTAATAATTAGATCTTTACATTATTTATATAAATATGGGCTATCCCAAAAATAGAATTTTGAATCATATATAAATTTTTTTAACTATTGATTCTTAATATCTTGTGGTAGAATATCACTTACAATATATTTTACTATATCATGAAACCACAGTGTATCTATTTCGGTGTATCTATTTCAGTGTATCTATTTCGTCAATACTATATAATTGTTCATCAGGGAAATTTTCTAAAATTCCATTTGCAAAATTAGTTAGTATTTCTTTTTCTTGTCTAAACAAATGATCAGCTATTTGATTATCATTTTTGTTGTTATAAAATACAATAAAATCGATCCCACAGTAAAATCAAACTCTTGCAAAAGAAGTATCCATCTAATTAATCTTTTTTTAGCATCCTTCTTTTGCATCAAGTATTTAATAACATAATGATATGTATGCCCTGTACATTTAATTCCAATTAAGTCAGATCTAAATTTATCAAAGGCATAGACAATAGCTAATAACTCTCTTTTAGTAGTAGTGTAGTAAATTTGAGCATCATTTAAGTTTTACTATCATAATATATTACTTTAAAAACTTTATTGTGCCTTTGTCCTAACACAACTCTAATAGCATAATCACTAGCATCACACATTATTTCAAAGGTTTTTCCTAATCAGGTGGTACTATTATAGGTGCAGTGATTAATTTTCCTTTCAATAATTCAAATGCTTTCATGCATTCCTCATTAAAATCAAATTTCATATCTTTTTCTAAAAGTTGGCATTTTGACTTAGTTATTTTTGAAAAATTCTTTATATAACGCTTGTAGAACTCAACATGTCCTAGAAAACTTCTTACCACTTTAACCGTAGTCGGTGGTGGTAATTTTTTAATAAATAGAATTTTTGCAGGATCTACTTCCATGCCATTTTTAGAAATTTTATGCCAAAGTACAATTCCTCATGCAACCATAAATTGTCATTTTTCTCAATTTAGTACTAGGTTGATTTTTTCACATAATTCTAAAACTTTTTCTAAATTATTTAAGCATAATTCAAATGAAGTCTTGAACACAGAGAAATCATCCATAAATACTTCCATTCCATGCTCAATCAAATTACTAAATATTGACATCATACATCTTTGAAATGTTGCAGGTGCATTGCATAGTCCAAAAGGCATTCTATGAAAGCAAATGTTCCATATGGGCTTGTAAATATTGTCTTGTCTTGATTCTCTAGAGCAACTGGAATTTTGTGATAACCGGTAAATCCATCTAAAAAGAAAGAATATTTGTTCCCAGCCAATCTATCCAACATTTGGTCTAGAAAAGGTAAGGGAAAGTGATCTTTTCTGGTGGCCATGTTTAATTTTCTATATTCAATTCAAATTATCCAATCAGTAACTTGTCTTATTGGTATTAATCTCATTTACTTCAACGGTCACTCCTTTCTTTGGAACAAAGTGAATTGGGCTTACCCAAGCACTGTTTGAAATGAGATATATAATTTCAGCATTTAACCATTTTAAAATTTATTTTTTAACAACTTCTTTCATTATGGGGTTTAATCTCCACTAAGGATCATCTTTAGGTTCCTATTGTTCATCTAATAAAATTCTGTGCATACAAATTGAAGGACTAATTCCTTTAATATCTGCTAAAGTCCATCCAAAAGCCTTTTTATATCTTTTTAACTTTTCTATTAATTTTTGTTCTTAAATTTCAGTTTACTCAAAAGATACAATAACAAACAATGTAGATGAATCCCTTTAAAATACATATTTTAAATGAGTAGGTAATACTTTTAGTTCAAGTTTAGGTGGTTTCATACTTGAAGGAGTAAAATTTTTTATTATCATTTTCCGACAAATCTAAACTTTCAAATTTGTCCTGAATATAATCTAAATTTTCATCTTTTATTTCATCTTTACTAAATTCTTTTTGCTTTAATTTCTCTTTAAACACTTTCTTAATTTGCTCATTACTTAGATAATCATTAACTTCCATCCAAAAACATTCATCATCTTTTTCTATCGTTGGATATTTCATAGCTTTTGCAATATTAAATTTTACTTCTTGATCATTAACTCTCATTATTAATTCTCCCTTTTTCACATCTATCACAGCTCTCCCTGTTGCAAGAAATGGTCTCCCCAAAATAATAGGAATTTATTTGTTATCTTCCTCCATATCTAACATTATAAAGTCTACAGGTAAAATAAATTTATCCACTTTTACTAAGACATATTCTTTAACTCCTTTAGGATAAGTGATTGATCGATAAAGGCATAAGATTGATACTCCTCCTAAATCACATAAGGCTTTTCTATAAAAATTTTCACCAATTGCATAAGGTATAGTAAAACTACTTGTTGACCTCACTTTCGGTTGAGCTCTAGAAATTTCTTTAGTAGCCTAGGTCTAGCCATAGGACTTTCCTACTGACTAGTCTAAGAAAACTAGAAAAGGTACCCTCACCATTAGAAACTCAAAACTCTTCTCTTTACTCAACTTGAAGTTCCACATATTGGTCCTAACCTCTAGCACTTAGTAGGTAAGATCATTATGAGGGAACTCAAGGAGAGTTCCTATAGGGTTACTTGACCTTAGGATTGACCCTGGGTGTTGATTTGGAGCTAAGATACACCAT
>NW_018251900.1:0-684 GCF_001263595.1 Phalaenopsis equestris | reverse complement strand
GACTCATTCAAAATGGTTCTCTACCCAATTGCACTTGAAATGCCCAACTTGGTCTTTTGCCTCTAGGCACCTCCATTACATAACTGCCCTTGGGACCCAAATTTGGCCAAAATTCCAAAATTTGGCCAAAATACCCAAAACTGATCAAAACACATTCCAAACACTTTGAATACATCCAAATTTTCCAAAACTGACAAAAAATTCCAAAAATGACCAAATTACCAAAATGCCCCTCAATGGCCCAAAAATCCAAAATTTCCAAAAATTCCCAAAAAATTCCAATAAATCCAAAATACTTCCAATTCTATTTTGTTTAACTACACTATTGTCTAATTTGGTCAATTTGACCATCTTTGACCAAAACCCCAAATTAGCCCCAATATTGGCTAACACCCCAAATCTCAACAACTGAATGCCCTAAACCTCAAATTGGCATTCAAATTTTATTGAAAATCCTTTGTGAGGTCATTTGTGATTAAACACAATAATCAATTTCAGCTTAGTCCAAAGCTAGCTCAAGTTTGACCCAAATTAGCCCCATATGCCTAATTTGGGTCTAAATCCAAATTTCATCAAAATCCACTAAATTCACTACCAAATTGATTTCAAAATGACTTTCATCCTTCATGAAAGTTGTTCATCATGATGTTTTACACCAAACACAACAATCAATTTGGACTTAGC
>NW_018251899.1:40547-40868 GCF_001263595.1 Phalaenopsis equestris | reverse complement strand
AGACATCGATGTTCACTGAGCATTAAGGATATTTAAAGGATGGACCATGAAGCAAAATGATAAGTTTAAATGGACTTGAGGCTTTTCACTAGTTGGTAAGGGAGAGGCATGGACCTGCTTCCCCTCTTAACTTGTTGGATACCTTAGAGGCCTATTAAACTTAATATTTTTTGCTTAAAGAAATCATCCTTAATTAAACTTTTAAGGACTCACCACAATACAACATAGAATTAGGGAGGCCACCAGAACTTTACTTTTCCTGCTCTTCATAAATGCCCTCACATGCATTTTTAAGTTTCAGGTGGTGGAACGAGAAGACTC
>NW_018251899.1:32397-39652 GCF_001263595.1 Phalaenopsis equestris | reverse complement strand
TAAAATGTTCCAAATTTGAACCAATCCCCTTTCACACTTCTATATCTGATTTCGTTGAAGAGTCCCACCCTTTGAAATTCCTTGAAGATAATATTTCTTGATTTTTATCAAGAGTTTTCTTAAGTGACTTTTGTCATTTAAGATGTAATTAACTATAGGGGCTTGCCCTTAAAGGAAGCATGTCCGAACCCAGCTTAATATAAACCCTATTTAATCCTTTATATTAAATAGGGGAACTTGTCGGCAAATACAAAGGTGTCGCAGGCCAAACGACCGTCATACTTTCCTTAGTTTATTTGATCGAGCCTTATCCTCAAGTCTTGTGTTTATCCTTCAGGATAGATACAGGATTTGAGGTACAGTGCTCTTTCATTTTAAACTATCAAAATTATGGGGTCAGTTTGATTTCATACTTCAACGTCCTTTTGAAGCGGGCGACGGGATTTCGATTCCGACGACCGACAGTTTCTTACGAGCAACCCCACAAACCAACCCGAAATAACGCCAACACAGCTTCTCTTGGTAAGAGCTTCAATTTAACTAAGAAATTTTCTATATTCACCATGGATTTTGGGAGATCCAAAAATTGGAATTTTTAATAAAAATATTTGAAGAAAACTCATGGTGAAAAGTTTTTTACCAAATAACCTTGCTTAAGGAGTTAGATTTTTTATTTAGTAATTTATTTGGACTATATTTTGATTTTCATTAAATTTTCAAATGGCTCAACGAGTTAAGAGAGGAAGACCGCTAATACGTCAAAAAAAGGTTCAATTTTTCATATGTTTTTAATGCCTATATTTGGTGATTTTTAATGATATTGCACTTTAAAGGAAGTTATTTTGTATATTTTAGGTTTCAGGTATAAGAAATGGAGTTTTGGAGAAAAAGAAGCAAAAACGGTGCAATTTGGAGCAAAAGCGAGCAAGAAAGAAAATTTTATCCTGACACATTTCGATATGTCTTTCTATGCTTAATCTCTTTTACACTTCTCACATATTTTTGAATTAAATTACACTTTAAAGGAAGGTTTTATTATGCTTATTTTGTAGGTCTATCTGTTAGGAATGTAACGTAACTGAAACAGGGAGAAACAGAGCCAAACGAAGCAAAATGGTGAAGTTGTCATGGTGGGCGCCGATGGTGCCAGAGATGGTGCCAGATTGCAAAGAGTGACATGAAAATGGAGCAGACAATGCCTACAATGGCATTGATAGCGCCCGGGACAGTTTGGATGCAGTGCTGGGCGAATTTCTAGAATATTCAATGTATTTGGATGCTTTTTGGAAGGTTGCTTGAGGCATCTCTTGGGAAATTTGTCCCTACACTATAATAGAGTGCTTTTATGTCAGAAAAGGTGGTGTGTGTGAGTGGAAAAATGAGGAGAATGTTTAGAGATCTTAGAATAGGAGTAGAAATGTAGATTTCTACCTTTTTGGAGAGGGTGGTGTGTGTGAGTGGAAAAATGAGGAGAATGTTTAGAGATCTTAGAATAGGAGTAGAAATGTAGATTTCTACTTTTTTGGAGAGATTGGTCAGGGGATTTTGTGAGAACATGTAAGGCAATGTTCTAGAATTACATGGATCAGTGGGAGACTTTGTGGGAGAGATTTTCATCTTTCCTTCAAGGAGAAAAAGTTAAGTAACGAGTTCTTCATTCCCTTAAGTTTTTGTCTTCATTATCTTATGATTTTGTAAACACTTATCTAGTGGAAGTTCTTTGATGAAATGAAGTTTTCCATTGTGTTTTCTTCGTGCTTTATGATGTGTTTTTCTTACTCTTTCTTCTTATTAGAAAATAGTGGCATGAGAGAATTATGTCATTGTTTTCATTTTATTTTTCTTTTGTAATGAGTAGGATTCATGTTTAGAATTTTGGTATGCATACTAAAAGAAGTTTTAATTATAAATGTGATGGTTTTTACTTGCACTTCATTTACATTACAATAAAGGCCTGTTGTAGTGTTAAAATTCATTGTATTGCATTAAGACCCCAGAGGACGATGTAATTTTCAACAAAGTAGAACCACATTCAAATTCCATGGATAGTGAAGTTCATGGGGGTGTGATGAAAATAAATAAGGAAATATACTTTCATGGGCGTATAATTGGAGATTTTAGGGTGACAGACTAAAATTCTTAATTTTGTCCTAGTGTTTGGAAACTAAAGCGAGAGTTAGCCTTCAGGCGAAGGGAAGTGGGAGCTCTTGAGTGAGAGCCAGTATCCTCCCAGCCTAACCACAGATTTAGGGACTATACCTAGTATTAGCCAATGTTCTTTATGGCACTTAAAAGAGGGTAAAAAGAAGGATTGCTCTTATTTTGCACATAAAATATTTAATGCATTTCTTTCCTTTACATTATCCAATTCACTACATAAGAATACTAGTTTTTAACATCTTTAAATCTCTAAACGAATTCATCCAAAAAGGGGTTATCATTAGAATTAACATTTGCATTTAGGAATAGTTATTATCATTACATTTAACATTTTCATTTTGGAGTAGTTGCTAGATAAAGCACCTATTTAATCGACATTCCAATCTAAGGCCTGATAGTAGTAGACTAGAACCTTGACTAAGGACCTCTTACCTCGCTTCCTTGTGTGAATGATAAACGAGACTCCATTAGAGCCCTGTATTACGTGAGCAATACATATACTTGAGTTTATATTATTGTGACTATATAGAATATATAAAATTAATCAAAAAAGTCAGCATCAAGTTTTTGGTCCCATTGTCGGAGATTAAAATTTTCAAGTAGTGGTGTCAACTCATGAAGCATAACATATAAAAAAGCCTCATCAAGTTTTTGGTGCCATTGCCAAGGATGCTTTACTAATAACTTTAGGAGAATTTTAGTTGAAGTAATTTGGCTTAGATTTGAAAAAATTGTAGTGTCATAAGAACTATTTTTGTGTGAAAAGTTTTTTTTGTATGAAAAAGTGTTGTGAAAAAAAAATGTTTATGTAAAAAATAAGGTGTTTGTGAAAATATTTTGTTGTGTTAAATATATTTTTTATTTTGTTTGTTTTATTATTAATGTATTGTTTGTTGTGTGTGTATGCAAAATAAAAGTTCTGCAGGACTTGTGCCTTATGATCCCGAGTTAGAAAAAAGAAAAAAAATCAAAAAGAAAAAAAATCAAAAAATAAAAATCAAAAAATAGAAAGGACTTGAAAAGCTAGAAATGGAAATGGAAAACATTAAAAGTAATAACATGGAAAATCATCATAAATCATTGAGGAACTATGTATATCCTACTTTAGTTGAAATCCACTCAAGTATACAAACCCCTATTGTAGAAACTGACTCATTTGAACTAAATTCTATGATTATCCAACTGGTGCAGAACAATCAGTTTGGGGGAACTATTTCGGAAGATCCCTATTTACACTTATCATGTTTTCTAGAATTTTGTGCTACATTTTGTTATAATGACATGTCCGACGATGCTGTTAGACTAAGACTTTTTCCTTTCTCACTAAAGGATAAAGATAAAATGTGGTTATACTCTTTAGCACCTAGCTCTATTAAAAATTGGGAGGAGTTAACTCAGAAATTTCTATTTAAGTATTTTCCACCTTCAAGGACTACTAAACTTAGAAACGAAATAATCTCATTTTATCAGTATAAAGGGGAATCAATATACAAAGCCTGAGAAAGATTTAAGGAACTCCTAAGAAATTGTCCATACCATGCTTTGCCCGATTGGTTAATCATTCAAACTTTTTATAGGATCCCTTAGGTTCAAAAATCACGCTGCCACTGGTGGATCATTAATGTCAAAACCATTTGATGAAACATATGTGTTAATTGAATTAATGGCTAAAAATGAATTTCAATGGCCCTCTACTAGGGTAAATCCTGAAAAGGTAACCAGTGTTTATGATACAGATGCGATTACAATTCATGCATCCTATATTGCTACAATATTAAAGAAGTTGGACCAATTTGGAATGAACCAGCCTCAATTTACTCCAATAAGTAAGGAAAGTTCATTAGGGCATATGATTGATTCTAACATACATATGAGACTTTAAATACCATAAATAACTCGTATTCTAACTTTTACAACCCAGGTTGGAAGAACCATCCTAATTTTAACTGGAATCACACTACTTATAGTGGAAACCAACAATGAGAAAATAATCACGCAACACCTAATGGAAGTTGGAATAAATAGGGGAACACAAATTATAGACCTTCATATTCACTGGACTCTAAAAATGATCGATAGTTTGAGGATAAGAAGATGTCTGTAGAAGATGTGGTATTGTAAATGGGAAATCAGTTATAAAGTTAAAATGCTGCGATTAGAAATATAGAGAATCGACTAAGACAAATTGCTAATTCACTTAGCAATATATCCAAAGGAACACTTCGTAGCAATATTAAGATCAACCCTAAAGAGAGCAATAATGAATAGGTAGAAGCTATCTAATTAAGAGTGGAAGAGAGAAAGAGGATATCATTGGAAAAGAGAAAGAAATTGTGAGAGATACAAAGGAAACTAAAAGACCTGAAGAACATGTTTCTAAGGGTCTAGAAAAATTAATATCTCCAACTAAAATCAATTTAGAAAGACCACCATCTCCATTTCCTCAAAGACTTAGACATCAAGAGTTGGATAAACAATTTTCAAATTTCATCGAAGTACTTAAGAAGTTAACGATAAATATTCATTTCGCTGAAGCTTTAGAACAGATGCCAAGTTATGCAAAGTTTATGAAGGAGATGTTAAATAAGAAAATAAAATTTAGGGATTATGAGATAGTTGCACTAAGTGAGGAGTGCATCGCTATACTTCAGAAAGAGCATCCTAAAAAACTTAAAGATCCTTATAGCTTTACAATTCCTTATGCAATTAGAGAAAGATTATGTGGAAAAGCTTTATGTGATTTAGGAGCGAGCTTTAATGTGATGCCTCTATCTATATTTAAAAGGTTAGGTTTAGCTGATATTTCTCCCACTAATGTAACCCTTCAGTTAGCTGATCGATCTATCATTTATATAAAAGGGGTTATAGAAGACGTGCTTGTTAAAGTGGATAAATTTATCTTTCCTATGGACTTTATTGTATTATTTATCGAGGAAGATAAAGAAAATCACATTATTTTGGGGAGACCTTTTCTTTTTACTGGGAGACCTTTTCTTTGGGGAGACCTTTTCTTTTTACTGGACAAGCTATGATATATGTGCAAAAAGGAGAGTTGACTATGAATATTTATCACCACGAAGTCACTTTTGATGTGTTAAAGTCTATGAAATTACCAGCTGAGAGAAAAGATGATGATTGTTTTTTGATGGATGAAATTGATTATCTAAGTAAAGATAATTTCTAAAAAAGTTTTGAGAGTAAGTTAACACATGAGATCGAAATGGACTTTCATGATGAGTCTAAAATGTTGTTTAAAGAAGACTTTATGTATGTTTAGGAGAGGTGTAAAATGATGGACGTTACCGAAAATAGTAAACTTTAAATTTCATCTGTTGAAGAATCTCATGAACTTAAAATAAATATAGCCCATATAATTTTAAAGCCTATTTATTTAGAGAATTCATCAGCACCGCCAATCTTTATATCTTCATATTTGACTCAATCACAAGATGAACCTGAATTGAATGATGAAATGAATTGAATGATAACCTGAATTGAATGATGAAATCAATAAAAGATCTTCTATGAAAGAGTTATTCAAAATCATTGCATGGCATATTTTGTGGTATACAAATAAAATGAATGAGATTCTGATGCTGGGGCAGATTATTAATGCAATTAAGAGTTACCCCCCAGATAATTTTCTTGGTGACCCTGAGATAAACCCTAAGCAGATGAATGATGAGCAATATAAAGTTATCGATAAAGTTATCTATAAAGTTATCGAACAAATATTTAGAAGAGAATTTAAAGAAATGTTTCAAAAGAACTTTGAGTTGAGAGATGAGGATAAGGAAATTGAAAGACTAATGGAAGAATTTCTAAGGAATTAGAAAAACCTATTTCCTCAACTATTATAAATATAGAAAGACCACCTCCACCATTTACTCAGTACCAAGGGGAAGAATTAGAAGATAACTTGAAACAGAAGAGTAATCTAGTATAATTTAATTCAGAATTTGAATTATCTAAAGAGAATCTGATCCAAAATTTGGGAGATCTTAAATTATCTTATAGAGATCCATTTCTTATAAATTTTAAGAATGATATTAATATGAAAATTGAGAAAATTAATAGAAGAATATTAGATCTAGTAGGAAATTTGAGGAATAATGCTATGAATCAATTTGAAAAGGAAGAACTAAAAGAAAAATTTTAATCAAGAAAAATTTAAATTCGAGGACTTTGTAGGAATCCCAGGATCTGGAAAAAATTGGGCTATTGATCAAGGATTACTTAATTGGAATTTTGATCGAGGTGGAATCATTTGTCGGGCTAGCGACGTTAAACCAACATAGTTATCAGAGGCAACTCATAGTTATCAGTGTGGTTTAATTTAGTATGCTTAAGAGTCATGATTGTTAGTGGTGTATAGTATTTTCTTTAGTGTGGATTGATCATCTTGATTGATGATTGGTGGATGTTTAGATTGTTAGTGCTTTGATTTAATTTTTTTTGTGTCATGAGGGAGATGATTCATTAACTTCTTATTATGGCTAGACTTGGTTAATCTCTTGTAGTAGTTGGATTGACGAGTCCACTATGACTCAGGTCTCACTCGGACTTAAGTTTACAAGAGACATCTTGAATTCGAACAGTGACAGTTCCATCTCAATTTTGTTAATTTCTTTTTTTGGACTTTGTTTTCATTTAAAATGTACCTTATTGATTTGTGTAGTGATTTCATTAGAAATTGAAAGTAAGTTAGTGAGATGCGAAGAGATGGAGGGAGAATTGACCTCATTTATTTTGTTTGTTTGTTTGTGTTGGTGTTACAATTTTATAAGACTTGAAGAACCTTTTTATATTCAGATACACCAAAAATATATGCATTTTTAGACCCATATTTTATACTCATTTTTTGTGATCTTTCACTTTAAAGGAAGGTATCTTTTATGTTTTATTGCAGGTTGTTGATTTTTAGGACTGGAGCAAAAAGGAAGCAAAAATGATGAAATTTGGAGTCAAAATGGAGTTTTTGAAAAATTGTTCAGCACTGACGCCATCGTTTGATAGAGAGCAAAAATTAAATTAAATGGCCACTGACACTGACGATGCCAGTGTCGGTGCAGACCCCCTTTCTGGATGAGGCGAT
>NW_018251899.1:26332-32371 GCF_001263595.1 Phalaenopsis equestris | reverse complement strand
AAGAGTTTTTGGATGCACTTATTGGAGAACCGACCTTAGGCTCTATTTAGAGCTGATATTAATCAGGAAAGGCCTCCTCTCCTCTTCGCTCTTTTCTCACCCCCTTCGCAACCTTCAACCACTTTCCACTTTATTCCATGCATTAGTCATTTATTTTCTTTATAGTTGTGAGTTTTTGTGGTGAGTTTAAGTGTGAATTCTTCTCTAAGAGTGTTGGAGAGGAAGAGAAGTGAGAGATTTCTTCTTCCTAAATTTCTTAAGAGAGACTACAAGGGATTTTCTTTGAGAAAGAGTTTCAGATAAGTGCTCTTTGTTTATTATTGTTGTATAAACTTCCTTTTATATATAAAATTTGTGTTTTGTTGTATCTTTCTCATGAAGTCTGAGTAGTTTTCTTTATCTTTCTCCATACTCTGAGATATGGTGAAATGAAGAGATAATTTGGATGTGCCACTGTTAAAATTTAAAATAAATTGTTATGATTTTTCATCTCCGCTCTTAATCTACTTTTTGGTCTGACCAATTGAATTGTTAAAATATATTTTGAAATAAATCTTCCAGGAAATGGAGTATGAATTCTACAACATAGTGAGAATCACATTTAAGTCCATGAATGAGTCTTTCATTCATGGAATTATGTGCAAATAAATAAGGCAATATACATTGTTAGGTATAGAATTAGAGACTTTTAGGGTGACAGACTAAAATCCTCAATTTGATCTTAGTGTTTAAGAACTAAAGCGAGAGTTAGCCTTCAAGAGAAGGGAAGTGGGAGCTTTGGAATGGGAGCTAGTAAACTCCTAGCCTAGCCATGGATTTAGGGACTAAACCTAAGATTAGCCAATGATTTTTAATAACATAGAATTAGGGTAGAGAATTAAAATTGCTCATATTTGGCACAATACATATTTAAACCAATTACCTCATTTCATTTCACCAAAAACTCATTATAGTGGGAAAGATGCTTTTCATATTAGAAAACTTCATCACCTAAACATAGTTTAGTAGTTATTGTTTTAAACTTTGCATTTAACTTTTGCTAGTAATTAATAATTTAGTCTTAATAGTATTTAAAAAATTCAAAATTAGTGACAATAATTTTGTTGTATTTCTGTGAATTTCCTAGTTAATTTATACTTTCAAATTTAAACCTTCCTAGTGGGATCAGTATTTGGGACTTAAATAAAAAGTCTTATATTACTTGATAACGATATGTATACTTGCATAGAATCTCAACATTAGCTACATTAAATGCTTAACGTTCTTATTCATAAAATACCACATCAAATTTTTGGCAACGTTGTAAAGTGGAGTCAACTTTATAATTTTACACAATTATGTTTTGGCGAGATACACATTTATAATTTTGGGATCAAGTTTTTGGCATCATTGTCGGGGAAGGTAACGATAAACTAAATAGATTTTGTAAATTAGGAAATTTAGAGATAAAATATAAAAGAAAAAAATAAAAAATATGTATATAATAAAAAATCCAAAAAAAATATATAACTATAATTAAGAGTATTTTTAAGAAATTTTTCTTTGCTCGTTATATTTGTTTATGCGAAATATTGGATCTGAAGGTTTAGTACCTTACGATTCAGAATTAGAACTTAATATTAGAAAAATTCAAAAATAACAAAAAAAAAATTAAAATTTTGAATGAAATGACGAAGAACTTAGATAATCAAATAAATGAAAATCGACAAAAACCCTTTAAAAGATTGTGTTAATCCAACAACAGATGAACTTCACTTAACTATTCAAAATCCTGATCTTGTTGCTAATTTATTTGAGCTTAAACATGTTATTATCCAAATGGTATAAAATAATCAGTTTGTAGAAACACCTACTAAAGATCTTAACTTACACCATGCTAGTTTTCATGAAATATGTGCTAATTTTAAATATGACGGAGTGTCTAATGATGCAGTTAGGCTTAGACTTTTTTCCTTTTTTAAGGGATAAAGCTAAAGCTTGGTTAAATTCATTAGCACTTGAATCTATCAAAACTTGAGGAGAACTATCACAAAAATTTTTGGCTAAATACTTTCCACTATCGAAAACTGCTAAGCTTAGAAACAATCTAAGCTTAGAAACAATTGTTGAAGGGGAATCGATATATGAAGCCTGAGAAAGATTTAAGGATTTCCTTAGAACTGTACACACCATGCTTTATCAGATTAGTTAATAATTCAAACTTTTTACAATGGATTAGTAGGATCACTTAGATCTATTATAGATGCTGTTGCAGGTGGATCACTAATATCAAAACTTTTTGATGAAGCATACTCTTTAATAAAAAAATGGCTACTAACAATTGTAATTGCCCTATGAGCGGCTAAATCTTAAGAGAGTAGCTAGTATTCATGAATCTGATGCAATGTCTATTTTAGCATTTCAAATTGCTGATATATTAAAAAAGATTGATCAAATTGGAGTGAACTAATCTCAAATACTACTAGTATTAGATGAAAATTCACTAGGGCTGATAATTGATACTCAATCATCTTATAAAAGTTTAAATGTTATTAATAATCATAATAACAATCCTTATTCTAACTATTATAACCCTGGATGGAAAAATCACTTTAATTATAGTTGGAATAATTATAAAAATTTGGTGAACCCATCAAGAAATTTAAATAACCAAGGAAATCTTAATTATCGACCTTATTATCCTCCTAGATTTAACTCTAACCCTAACTCACAAGTTAAGAAAAAGAAGTTGACAATGGAAGAAGTAACATTGAGTATGGGAAAAAAAATACAAAAATAAGGGGATGCTATTAGAAATATTGAAAATCAATTAGGACATATTGTTACTGCACTAAGTAACAGACCTTCAGAAAATCTTCCGAGTACTATGGAAGTTAATCCAAAAGATCAAAATAAGGAGCAAATTAAAGCTATTCACGAAGTGAAAAAGAATTTGAAACAAGAATTCAAAGAGAAAATGAAAAAGAGAAAATGAAGTTGATGAGGAGAAGGAAGAGATTGAAACTAACCATAATGAAAATGAACAAATACAAGTTCCTTTAAAAAAAAGCATTACTTCCATTTCCTCAACAATTAAAGCAGAAAAATAAAGATAAACACATTACAAAATTTTTAAAAATCCTTAAAAAGTTAACAATAAACATTCCTTTCATTGAGGCTTTGGAACAAATGCCAAGTTATGTGAAATTTAGGAAAGATATACTAAACAACAAAAGGAAGTTTATAGATCCTGAAACCATTGCACTTAGTGAAGAGTGTAGCAGTATTATTTAGAAAAAGTTTCTTGAAAAGTTAAAAGACCCAAGTAGTTTTATTATACCTTGTGAAATTGGTGAAAAGTTTTATGGAAAAGCTTTATGTGATTTAGGTGTGAGTATCAATCTTATGCCTCTATTGATCTTTAAACATTTAGATCCCTTATCGACCTAGTACTGTAACTCTTCAATTAGCTTATCGATTAATAACTTATCCTAAAGGAGTTATAGAAGATGTATTAGTAAAAGTGGATAAATTAATTTTTCCTGTAGACTTTATATTATTAGATATGGAGGAAGATAAAGAGATTCCTACTATTTTGGGGAGACCATTTCTTGCAACAATAAGAGCTATGATAGATGTGCAAAACAAGAGAATTAATAATGAGAGTGAATGATCAAGAAGTAACATTTAATATTGCAAAAGCTATGACATATCCTGCAATAGAAAAAGATAATGAATGTTTTAGGATGGAAGTTACTGATTATCTAAGTAATGAGCAATTTAAGAAAGAGTTTGAAGAAAAATTAAGTCAAGAGGAATTTTGTGAAAATGAGAATGAAAGAAGAGGAAATAAAAGAAGAGAATTTAGATTATATTTAGGACAAATTTGAAACTTTAGATTTGTTGGAAAATAATAATAATAATCTTATTCCATCAAGTGGTAAACCACCTGGACTTGAATTAAAAGTATTATCTGCCCATTTAAAATATGTGTTTTTAAGAGATTCACCTACATTGCCTGTTATTGTATCTTCTGAGTTAACTGAAATTTAAGAACAAAAATTAATAGAAATGTTGAAAAGATATAAAAAGGATTTTGGATGGACTTTAGCAGATATTAAAGAAATTAGTACCTTTGATTTGTATGCAAAGAATTTTATTAGATGAACAATATGAATCTAAAGTTGATCCTCAGAGGAGATAAAACTTAATAATGAAAGAGGTTGTTAAAAAAGAATTCTTAAAATGGATAGATGCTGGAATTATATATCCTATTTCAAACATTGCTTGGGTGAGTCCAATTCACTGTGTTCCAAAGAAAGGAGGAGTGACCGTTGAAGTAAATGATAAAAATGAATTAATTTCAATAAGATAAGTTACTGGTTGGAAAATTTGTATAGACTATAGAAAATTAAACGTGGATATCAGGAAAGATCACTTTCCATTATCCTTTCTAGACCAAATGTTGGATAAATTGGCTGGAAACAAATAATTTTACTGCTTTTTAGATGGATATACCAGTTATTATCAAATTCTAATTGCTCGTGAGGATCAAAAGAAGACAACATTTATGAGCCCTTATGGAACATTTGCTTTTTGTAGAATGTCTTTTGGACTATGCAATGCACCTGTGACTTTTCAAAGATGTATGATGTCAATTTTTAGTAATTTGATTGAACATGTTATAGATGATTTCTCTGTATTCGGGACTTAGTTTGAATTTAGTTTAAATAATTTAGAAAAAGTCCTGAAATTATGTAAAAAAATCAACCTAGTATTAAATTGGGAAAATGTAAATTTATGGTTGTAGGAGGAATTATACTTGGGCATAAAATTTCTGAAAATGGCATGGAAGTAGATCCTGCAAAAGTTCAAGTTATTCAAAAATTACTGCCTCCTACTACGGTCAGAGGGGTAAGAAGTTTCTTAGGACATGCTGGTTTATACAGGCGTTATATAAAAAAATTTTAAAAAATAACTAAACCATTATGCCAACTTTTAAACAAAGATACAAATCCAACTTTTAAAAAAAGATACAAAATTTAATTTTAATGACGAATGCATAAAATAAGTTGAATTATTGAAAGAAAAATTACTCACTGCACTTATAATAGTTCCACATGATTGAGAGAAGATAATGTGTGAAGCTGGTGATTATGCTATTGGAGCTGTTTTAGGACAAAGGCACAACACAGTTTTTAAAGTAATATCTCATGCTAGTAAAACTCTAAATGATGCTCAAATTAACTACACTACTACTAAAAGAGAGTTATTAGCTATTGTCTATGCCTTTGATAAATTTAGACCTTACTTGATTGGAACCAAATGTACAGTGAATACAGAACATTCTGTTAAACCAAGATTAATTAGATGGATACTTCTATTGCAAGAGTTCAATTTTATGGTAGTTGATAAAAAGTAAAGGGAAATGATAATCAAATAGCAGATCATTTGTCTAGATTAGAAAAAGAAATATTTAACTAATTTTGCAAATAAAATATTAGAAAATTTCCCTGATAAACAATTATATAATATTGATGAAATAAATAGCTTGTGAAATGTAGATATAGTAAATTATATTGTAAATGATATTCTAACACTAGATATTAAGAATCAACAATTAAGGAAAAAATTTATATATGATTCAAAATTCGATTCAAAATTCTATTTTTAGGATGACTCATATTTATATAAACAATGTAAAGATCTAATTATTAGAAGGTGTGTGCCTTATGAAGAAACTCAACAAAAAATTGGAAGATGTCATGATTCTGAATTTGGAGGACATTTTGGAACAAATAGAACTGCATATAAGATTTTGCAAGTTAGATTCTATTGGCCTGCTCTTTTTAGAGATGTTAACGAATGTATTAAAACATGTGATCGATGTCAACGAGTAGGAAATATTTCTAGAAGAAATGAAATACCTCAGCGAGTAGGAAATATTTCTAAAATTTTTGATGTGTGGGATTAGATTTTATGGGACCATCTATGCCTTCATTTGGAAAATTATATATATTACTTACTGTTGATTATATGTCCAAATGGATTGAAGCTATT
>NW_018251899.1:25795-26235 GCF_001263595.1 Phalaenopsis equestris | reverse complement strand
GCCGAGATTAATTATTATAGATGGAGGATCCCATTTTTGGAATAAGAGAATAGAGAAACTACTTAAAAAACATGATATTATGCATAGATTCTCTACTGCTTATCATCCTCAGGCCAACGGTCTAGCAGAGATATCAAATCATGAAATAAAAAAAAATTTTAGAAAAATTTAAAAATCCTTATAAATAAATTGGTCTGCTGGATTAGATACTCCATTATGGGTATACAGAACTGCTTAAAAGACTCCAATTGGAATGTCCCCAAATAGACTTGTTTTTTGGAAAAACATGACACTTACCAGTAGAATTGGAGCATAAAGCGTTTTGGGCTATTAAGGAATTTAATTTTAATATAAAAGATGCTGGTGAGAAAAGATTATTGCAACTCAATGAACTTGAGGAGATTAGAAATGAAGCATATGATAATTTAATAATCTATAAA
>NW_018251899.1:1840-25775 GCF_001263595.1 Phalaenopsis equestris | reverse complement strand
AGATTTATAAGAAGAAGTTTGAACCTAGACAAGAAGTTTTATTATATAATACAAGATTGAGATTATTTCTAAGAAAACTGAAATTCAGATGGTTTGGACCATTTAAAGTGATTAAAGTCTATCATTATGGAACTGTTGTTATTAAATATCCTAAAACTGGAAAGATATTTAAAGTTATTGAACATTGATTGAAACTTTATTATGAATGACACATACCACAATTTAAAGAAGTTTCGATGTTAAGTCATCCCGATTAAACAATGGTATGTCGGGTTGATGACGTTAAACTAAGTGCTTTATGGGAGGCAACCCATATATATATTAAGAAATAATAATATTTTTTAATCCTACACAATTTATATATCATAAATTAAGATAAATATTGGTATTGGAGGAAAAAATTGGAATCAAATTGAACAAAAAAAAATAAAAGATGTGATTTTGGCCTCTAGCGCCAAAATGGGCACCGACGGTGCCCGTTATGTGGACTATGGCGCCGACAACACCATCAGGAGCGCCGACGGAGTCCCGAGCAATTTTGTTCATTCAGAGCAAATTTAGCAAACTTTAGCTGGATTACACTCCTAAAAAACTACCGAGAGGTGCTTTTAAAGGCCTAAAAACTGCCTTGGACATCCAAAAACTTGCTAATTTTGAATTCCATGGCTTCCAATTCCAGAAATACTTCAAGTTATGGAGTTTACAATAGAAGAAAGTTTATCGATTTTGACGCACAGAGATTATATGACAAAGTCATTATGAAAAAGAGACTTATTAAGGAGAGAGGCTTTGTCAATCATGGATTGAGTAATTCAAGTTCACAGATTGAGAAAATCATTGTATAGTGATGATGGGAAGTTCTTACTACACTACCACTGCAGTTGTTGTACCAATGGTAAAGGAATTCTATGCTAACTTTTATGGAATTACCCAAGGAGTTGTCTTTGTTCGAGGTAAGGCTGTACCAATATAACTTTTTGATGGATGAAAATGATAATTGGGAAATCAGAGATGAGGGATGCATTAGTTTCTCCGCTTCGTTGCTTAATCCAATATCAAAACAATGACATTTCTTCATATCTGCAAAATTACTCCCTACCATGAAGATTAGTAGAGTTACAAAAGAAAGTGTCATTTTAAAATATTGCATTCAAATGGAAAAACCCATTGATGTGGGGTCAATTATTTTCAAATATGTTATAGGTATTATTATGAATGGGCCAATATATGGACTGGGGCATCCTTCCACAATTTTACTACTTTGTAGTCAATCTCAAGTTCCAAATGAAAGTTGGGAGAAAGTATTATTACCTTGGGTGCCCATGATTCCTATTGATGATAATTATATTGGGAATGAAAATGAAGCATTAGATATAATTTTGGATCATTCATCACATGCTTCAACACCATTGATGCCACAAATAGTTGAAAGTTCAATAGCTTTGGAGAAGAAAATGAAGAAAATAGAAAGAGAATTACAAATGCAATAGGAAATCTTAACTACCCTTTTTATCACATAGATTGGAGGATGAAGGAGAACTTTGATCATACTGGAACAATGGAAGCAAGATTGGTGCAGATGCTCAAGAAAAATAGATGGATCGATGAAAATTTGACTGAGCAATTTTTCGACTGATCAATTTCCGTACCGACCCTTCTACAATTTGTATGTTCATTACCAGCCTATGGGAGATATTAGAGGAGGATAAAGTAATGAAGATGAAGCAGAATAATTGAAGAAGTTGGACTCTCTGATACTTTAAAGAAATTATGTATTAAATGTGATTGTGTGGATTTGATTTACTTTACTTCGCTTTAGAACTCTATCGAGTTTGATTGTGTGTATAGTTTTGTGTCAGCATTCTAGTGTTGTGGCTTAATTTTGACGCTAAATTATAATTTAGTTTTCTTTAAGAATGTGGAAGTGTGATTCAAAAAATCTATTTATAAAAAGTGTATTTTCATATATAAAACTTAGTCTGGTGTTATTTATAAAAATACTTGTTTGTGAATTATTTTAAGATGAAAATTAGTGTTCAAAAAGACTAAATAGACTTTGGAGAGAATTGAAAGAAAATTGAAAATTGTGAAAATCAAAATAATGAAATTTTTGGCCACTGGCGCCGGCATGGGCGCCGATAGCGTCCTTGAACTGAAAACCACCTGAACACCTTAAAATTCATGATTTGTATAGTAAAAACGTCATTTTTACCTTTTAGTCACCTTCCACCTCTGATTTTTTGCACTTAGGGCTTGCTATTGCTTGGATTTGAGGCGATTTTAAGGCAAAGGAAGTTTGGATTTCATCTTCTCTAGGTAAGAGCTACACTTTGAACTCAAAATTTTTTATTTTCACCAAGGATTTATCTTACATTGCCAAGATCCAAAAATTTTAAATTTTTTTAGAATATTTTGAGAAAATCCTTTGGTGAAGAACTCTTACTTAGTAGATTTAAGTTTAAAACATTGTATTTTTTGGAATTTTTGGAAATTTATTTGGATTTTATTAAATTTTATTAAATTTACCATGGCACTGAGAATGAGCAAAGGAAAGAGAAAGGTGGATTTTGTGATCAAAATTTTGTCAATTACAAAGCCAACATTTGCTTCAATAGTCTACTTATAACTAAAAAAGTAATCCCGGATCTAGGATTTAAAAATTTGGGTGGAGAAGTTGAAAGATTAATCAATGCTCGGCAGTGGGAGAATTTTGTTACTTTACTGCCGAGGCTATTATTGGTTTAGTGATGGTGTTTTATGCTAGTTTTAAGGAAACTTCTGAAGACTATGTGTTTGTTCGTGGGAAAATGGTGGAATTTACTCCAAGAAAAATTAATGAATTTTATCAATTAGAAGATGTGTATAGATGCCAGTAGAAATCATTTTCTGTTACAAATGAGGTATTGGATGATGTTATTTCTTTTCTTACCGATGGAAGAGGAGCCTGAAAGGTGAAGAATGATGTTAATGTAAACTTTCCTCTTTCCATGTTAAATGTAATATCTAAGGCCTGTCACTATTTTATTTCTGGTAGAATGATACCAACAAATCATCATAGTGAGGTTACAAAGGATAGAGCCATCTTGAACTTATGTATCCAACATATGTGAAGGATAGATGTAGGCTCTATTATTTATAGGAACACTCGATCTATTTCTTTGGGTGAGACTACTGGTAGTTTAGCTCACTCTGCTTTGATCTTTACTCTATGTGAACAAGCAGGAGTTGATTTTAGAGTGGATGAGGAGAGGATTGAACCTCTAAAACTTATTGGGCCTGCCAATATAAAGACTTATGAATCTCATGTTGGATGGAGATCTGAAAGTAGGATCAGGGATATTCCTTCTACTTCAAGTACAACTTCTAATACCCCTAATATGCAGGAACTTATGGAGCAAATGATCATCCAACAGGGAGATATCTTGAGAATGGAAAGTAGAATGGAAAATATGGAGGCCAGACATGCACACAATGATTTGACAAGACAAAAGTTCGAATATGATGCTGCTTATGATGATGCGATGGTAAAATACATGAGGAGTGACCACTCAGTTCAGTTTCCTGCTCACCCTGTTTATACACCTTATCAGCAACAAAATTTGGATGTGGTAGAAGATAAAGAAGATGATGATGATTGGTGATGTGTTAGTTACATTTTTGTTTAGTTTATGTTTGGTTGTACTTTATTGCTGAGATTGTTTGTTTTTAGAGTGTAACACTTTATTTTAAATGTTATGTTGAATTGTGAATAGTAGATTTGTGGGACTGTTTTTACATTGGGAACCATTTTAGTATAGTTGTTAGTTTTTAGTACTTAGTTGAATGTATTTGTAGTTAATGTATTTGTAGTTAACTCTTTCTCAGCAAATTTTTATATGTATTATGTGTTATTTAATGTTTTAAGTCTTATGGCTTTTCATATTAGCACCTACAATATTTCAGAGTTAAGTTTCAAATTAGAACCTTCAATAGGTAAGTCTTTTATTTATGTATTATATGTTTTCTTTCACCTTTTATTTTTTCAGTTTTTCATGCAAAATCTTTTAAAAATTTAAGTTTGGGGGGAAGAAAAATTCCTTTAAAAAAAAAGAAACATAATTTTATTTGTTATCAATTAGTTATATCTTCAAAATATTTTAAAATTTAACATGACTTTTGGTACTAGAGGGTAATTTTAGATAACTATATTTGTGTTTCTAAATATATAATAAACTTAAGTAAAAATTTTTAAATAATAAATATTAATTTTGGAGATTAAGATATTTGGTATGATAGAATAAGACTATGTTTTCCTATTATAAGTAAGGGAATTTGTATTTTTGAAGTATTAAAAATTATAGAAATTCATGTAAGATTGTAAGAAGAAAAGAATAAAACTTTATAAGAAATCTTTAAAGCTAATATAAATTTATAAAGTGAAGGAATGTGAAAAGTTTTTAACTTTAAGAAGAGGATAGTGAAGTTCAAAATAATTAAAGTCTGTCCAAATATAGTAATCCTCACATAAAAAAAGAGAAGAAAGAAAAGAAAAGAAAAAGGATTGAGAATGATCCTGAAAAAAAAAAGAAAAGAAAATAAAAAGGATTGAAAATAATCCTAAAAAATAAAAGGAAAGAAAAAGATGTGAGGGGAAAAGAAAAAGATGTGAGGGAGAAAAAGATGTGAGGGGAAGCTTGAGGAGATGCTTAATTAAAAATTGGCTTCACTTGAATAAACTTAAAGAAGAATGCTTGGCTACATTTTCTGAACTTATATTACAGTATTAGCATATTTACTAGTGAAGTTTCATGAAGTTTTTTTCAGATGAACACTCTAAGTGGCTGTAATATGAATAATTTGCAATTTTCCTTGAAAATAATAGAGAATCAGAAATCTTAGACTTGACTTCTAGATATTCTTATACCTTTAGTATTAACTCGAGTCATTTTATATTTTTCTTAAGTTATATTATTTTATTTAGTGGACTAAAATATAAAAATCTAGAAGTTAAAATCTTTTCCAAGAGTCACATTTTTTGTAGTAAAATAATTACTTGAAGACAATTAACATTTAAGTTTGGAGGATTTTATACACAAAAAATATATGCATTTTTAGACACATATTTTATACTCATTTTTTGTGATATTGCACTTTAAAGGAATGTATTTTTCATGTTTTATTGCAGGTTATTGATTTGTAGGACTTGGAGTAAAAAGAAAGCAAAAAAGGAAGAAAAAAGAAAGCAAAACGAACGAAATTTGGAGTCAAAATGGACTTTTTGAAAAAATTTTCAGCGTCGATGGTGCCAGACTGGGCGTCGACGGAGCCATTTGACAGAGATTGGAGATTAAATTAAATGACCACTAGCACCAATGGCACCAGTGTCGGTGCAGATTGTGTTCTAGAAGATTCAACAAATTTAGACCCTTTTTGAAGAGTTTTTGGATGCACCTATTGGAGAACCGACCTTAGGCTCTATTTAGAGTCGAAATTGATTAGAAAAGGCCTTCTCCGCTCACTATGCTCTCCTCTTCACTCTCTTCACACCCCCTTCTCAACCTTCAACCACTTTCCACTTTATTTCACCCCATTAGTCATTTATTTTCATTAGTCATTTATTTTCGTCATTTATTTTCTTTATAGTTTTGAGTTTCTGTGGTGAGTTTAAGTGTGAATTCTTCTCTAAGAGTGTTGGAGAGGAAGAGAAGTGAGATATTTCTTCTTCTTATATTTATTAAGAGAGGCTACAAGGGATTTGCTTGAGAAAGAGTTTCAGATAAGTGTTGTTTGTTTATTATTGTTGTATGAACTTCCTTTTCTATATGAAATTTGTGTTTTGTTGTATCTTTCTCATGAAGTCTGAGTAGTTTCCCTTATCTTTCTCCCCACTCTGAGATATGGTTAAATGAAAAGATAATTTGGATGCGTCAATGCTAAAATTTAAAATAAATTGTGATGGTTTTTCAACTCCGCTCTTAATCTACTTTTCAATCTGGCCAATTGAATTGTTAAAATATGTTGTGAAACATATTAAGAAATGGTGTATGAGTTCTACAACAGAGTGAGAATCACATTTAAGACCATAAAGGAGTATTTCATTCATGAAATTAAGTGCAAAAAAAGGGAAGTATACATTGTTGGGTATAGAATTGGAGATTTTTAGGGTGACAGACTAAAATCCCCAATTAGATCTTAGTGTTTAAGAACCAAAGCTAGAGTTAGCCTTCAGGGGAACAGAAGTGGGAGCTCTAGAGCGGGAGCCAGTATCCTCCTAGCCTAGCCACAGATTTAGGGACTGATCCTAAGATTAGCCAATGATTTTCTATAGCACTAGATAAAGAGTTAAAATACATATTTAAACCAACAATACATATTTAAACCAATTATCTCATTTCATTTCACCAAAAAACTCATTGTAGTGGGAAAGATGCTTTTTCATATTAGAAAACTTTGTCACATAAACATAATTTAGTAGTTATTATTTTAAAATTTGCATTTAACTTTTGCTAGTAATTAATAATTTAGTCTTAATATTATTTAAAATATTCAAAATTAGTGACAGTAATTTCATTGTATTTCTGTGACTTTCCTAGTTAATTTTTCATTTTAAATTTAAGTCCTTCTCGTGGGATCGATATTTAGGACTTAAATAGGAAGTCTTATATTACTTGATAACGATACGCATACTTGTGTAGAATCCCAACATTAAGTGTTTAACGTTATTATTCATAAAATACCACCTCAAATTTTTGGCACCGTTGTAAAACGGACTCAACTTTATAATTTTACACAACTATATTTTAGTGGGATCAAGTTTTTGGCGTCATTGCCGGGGAAGGTAACGGTAAATTAAATAGATTTGGTAAATTAGGAAGTTTATAGATAAAATATGAAAGATAAGAAAATAAAAAAAGTACATAAAATCAAAAATCCAAAAAAATATATAACTATATTTAAGAGTATTTTTAAGAAATTTTTCTTTGCTTATTATTTTTATTTATGTGAAATATTGGATCTTTCGATAAGTTAATTAAAAATAATCTACACGATTCAGAATTAGAACATACTATTAGAAAGATTAAGTGTAAAATATTTAAAAATTCAAGTTTGGGGGAAAGAAAAAATTCTTTTAAAAAGAACTAAACTAAATTTTATTTGTCCTTAATTAACTATATTTGTAAAATTAAATTAATGTAACATGACCTTGGAATTGGAGTTTAACTTTAAATGACTATATTTATGTTTGTAAATATTATGGTAAATTTAGGTAAAAGTTTTCAATAATGAAGATTAACTCTAAAGTTAAAGATATTTGTTATGAAAAGATAATATTATGTTTTTCTATTTAAAGTGAAGGAAATTGTATTTTTGAAGTATTAAGAATTTTAGAGTTTCATTAAAGAAAAACAGAATGAAACTTTATGAAAAATCATAAAGAATGAAACTTTATGAAAAATGAAAAATCATAAACTAATATAGATTTATAAAGTGAAGAAAAGTAAGGAGTTTTGACTTTAAGAAGAGGATAGTGAAGTTTAAAATTATTAAAGGCTATCTAGATGTAGTAATACTCACTTTAAAAAAAACGGGAAAAAGATAAAAAAAGTAAAAGAAAAAGGAAAAAAAAAGATAAAGAGAAAAGAAAAATGAGTAAGGAGAAGCTTGAGGAGATGCTTAATTAAAATTGGCTTCACTTGAATCAACTTACGGAAAAGGCTTTATTACATTTTCTAAACTTGTATTGGAGTATTAGTACATTACTAGTAAAGTTTTCATGAAATTCTTTTTCATATGAATGTTCTAAGTATCCTTGATATGACAAATTGCAATTCTTCTTGAAATGAATAGAGATTCATAAATCTTAAATTTTATTACTAAGTACTCTTAGACTAAGAGTTTGAATCTAAGTTATTAATGGTTTTTTTTAAATTTTACTATTTTATTTACTAAACTAAAGTATAAAAGTTTATAATTTAATCTCTATCCTAAGTCATATTTTTATGTAGTAAAAGGGTTACTTAAGAACAAGTAACACCGTCTGAGGACTTCGACGCATGAAGATTTGTTAGTTTTAAAGCCCAACATAGTTATAATACTTAGATGGAGACCAAGAGAATGATCCAAGAGTGGGTGTTTGCAAACCCGGGTGGCAAGGCCAAAAGACTGATTCTTTTCAGGAATTGGGAAGGATTCTGCTACTTCACTGTCATAGCAATTGTCCCATTGGTTCGGGAGTTTTATGCAAACATGAGATTCAATATTGATGATCACATCCTTGTTTGAGGTAAACAAGTTGAATTTCTTGCTGATTGGATCAATAATTTTTATGGTTTGAGGGGTGTATTTTTCAATGTATATGCTGCATTTGTGATGATTGCATTTGTTATGACTGAATCATCACTGGAGGAAGTGATTGCATTTTTGACTGATGGAAGAGGGGAATCGAAGATTAAGAATAACAAGATAATTAACTTCCCTTCTTCCATGTTGACTATTCAGTCAAAAGTATGGCACCACTTCATTTCTCCCAAACTGTTGCCAACAAATCATTTGGCTAATGTTACTAAAAATAGAATTATACTCAACTATTGCATTCAGAACATGAAGGCAATAGATGTGGGTAGTTCTACAGTTGGATTATTGAGATACCATGCCTAGATTTTCACTCTATAAAAACAATCAAGAGTAAAATCCCATAGAAATGAAGAGAAATTATAGCCATAAAATCTTATTGGGAGACATAGGATTCAAAGAGTAGAATCATGTGTTGAATATAGAAGTGGAAGAAAGGATAGGTGCTCTACATCTGCTGCAGGGGCATCTACTTCTAGATCTATTTCACTTAAGGGTATTATGGACCAACTGATGATTCAATGGATGGATATAATAAATATTCAAACTCAGTTGGGAGAGATAGGAGCAAGGAATGCATATAATGATGAATATCAACAGAGGAGAGTCCAACATGATATTGAGTTTAAAAATGCCTTTGCCATGGCGAGACACCTTAGGGGTGAACCTAATGTTGACTTTCCTGCTTGCCCCAGTTTTACTCCCTATACAGATGAAGATTGATGTTTTATGAGTCTTGTTTAGTTGTTTTGATGTTTGTTTGTTTTTTTTTTCTTTGTATTAGGATGTACTTTTTTTTGAAACTTATTGTAGTAAAAGTCTTTCTATGTTGTGAACTGAAACTATAATAGCAATTGTAGACTTTTATTTTTTCTACTTTTCTAGTATTTTTTCAGTTTAGTTTATCAGTTTAGTTTTTTAGTTTTTGTATTTATGTTTTTAATTCTCAGCAAGTTCTCTAGAATATGTTATGTTTTATTTAATGCTTTAAAGCTTGAATGTAGTTTTATAGTTAGTACCTGCAGTATACCAAAGCCCAGTTTCATAGTTAGAGCCCAGAGTATACCAAAGCCCAGTTTCATAGTTAGAAATCCTCTACAGGTTAGTTTTTATTTTTCATGCAGTTATTGTTTTATTTCACCTACTAAATTTTGTATTAAAAACATTTTTAAAAGCATATAAAAACTTAAGTTTGGGGGAAAGAAAAATTTATTTTGAAAAGGAGTAAACAAAATTTTATTTGTACTTAAGTAACTATATTTTTAAAATTTATTTAACATGGCATGAGATATTAAGATTTAACTTTAAAGGATTATACTTATGTTTATAAATATTATGGTAAATTTTGGTAAAAAGAAATTTTATTTGTACTTAAGTAACTATATTTTTAAAATTTATTTAACATGGCATGAGATATTAAGATTTAACTTTAAAGGATTATACTTATGTTTATAAATATTATGGTAAATTTTGGTAAAAAGATTTTAATAATGAACGTCAATTCTAAAGTTAAATATATTTGGTATGATAGGTTAAGACTATGATTTTCTATTTAAAGTAAATAAAATTATAGTTTTGAAGTGTTAAGAATTTTAGAGTTTCATGTAAGAAGAAAGGAATGAGACTTTATAAAAAATCTTAAACTAATATGAATTTATAAAGTAAAGAAAGGTATAGAGTTTTGACTTTAAGATGAAGATAGTAAAGTTAACAATCATTAAAGGCTATCAAGATATAGTAATCCACAATTGAAAAAGAAAAAGAAAAGAAAGGATTAAAAAGATCCTAAAAGAAAAAAAGAAGCATGAGGAAATTCCTAATAAAAAAATTTGCAAAGATCCTAAAAGAAAAAAAGAAGCATGAGGAAATGCCTAATAAAAAAATTTGCTTCACTTGAACCAACTTAAGGAAAAAATTTTATTACATTTTCTAAACTTGTCTAAACTTGTATTGGACTTGTACTGGACTATTAGTAGCATTCCTAGTAAAGTTTTCATGAAGTTATTTTTCATATGAATGTTATAAATATCCTTACTATGACAAATTGCAATTCTTCTTAAAATAAATAGAGATTCGGAAATCTAAAATTTTATTATTAAGTATTCCTAGAGATAGAATTTGAATCTAAGTTATTAAAAAGTTTTTCTTAAATTTTGCTATTATATTTATTAAACTAAAGTATAGAAGTTATAAGTTAATCTCTATCCTAAGATATGTGCTTTTATGTAATAAAAGTGTCACTTGAGGACAAGTAACATTTAAGTTTGGGGGATTTTGATACACCAAAATAATATATTATTTTAAGTACATATTTTATGCTTATTTTTGGTGATATTGCATTTTAAAGAAGGGTGTTTTTGTGTTTTTGTTACATGTATATCATTTTTAGGCATTTGGAGGAAAAATGAAAAAAAGATGAAATTTGGAGCAAAAAGATCCAATTTTTTATTCTACCTCATGATGCGCCACAATCCAGAGAGCTGGCACATGATGCGCCAGATCGGCACATGATGTGCCAGGGGTGACTTTTTCAAATTAAGGCAGCTCGAGATGAATTTTTTGTGAATTTTCAAAGGGACACTTGTTCTACACACCCCTTGGAGTGACTCAATGCATTTAGACACTTTGGAAGGTTTTTTTATGAAGGGATATGACTCCTGGATCAAATGACACACCTTTTAAATTCAAAAGAGTTGACTTTTAGAGGAAATTTTGGAGGGAATTTTTAATTGTTTTCCAAAGGAGGCAGCCCAAAAATAAAAGAGAAGTCTTGAAGAACTTAGGGAGGGAGGGAGTACAAAGAGGGGGGGGGGGGGGGGAGAAAAAGGTTTTGGTGGGTGGTGTGAGAGATAGATAGAGAGAGAGAGAAGAGGAGATTTTCTACTATGCTTTTAATAGAAGAGGGAAGGTGAGATATTTCTTCTTCATTACATTTGTAAGAGAGAATTGAGAGTGTTTGTAAAGAGAGAAAGGCTTGTAGAGAACTTCTAGGGGTTTGCTTGGGAAGGATTGTGAAATAAGTTGTATTTTTATTTCTAAGAGAGAATTGGGAGTGTTTTAATTTTTATTTCTTCATTGCTTTGGATTTGTGTTTTATTGTATCATTCTCATGATCTCTGAGTAGTCTTCTTTATTTTTATCTCTACTTTGAAGATATGGTTTTGTGAAGAATAGATTTTATTTTCTATAGTTTTAAATGTTAATAATTTATGATGATTTAAACTCCGATCTTAATTTACTTTTCAATCTGGCCAATTAAAATGTTAAAACTTTTTGAGAAACATATGTTCTTAAATGAGATATGATTTCTACAACATAGGGAGAATCACATTTGATTTCATGGGAGAGTATGTCATCCATGAGATTGGGTGCAAATAAATAGGGAAATATCCTTTTGTTGGATGCAGAATTGGAGATTTTAAGGTGACAGATTTAAACCCCCAATTTGGTTCAGTTGATTGGAAACTAAAGCGAGATTGTTAGCCCTCAAGGGAGGGAGTAGTGGGAGCTCTGGAGTGGTAACCGGTATCCTCCCATCCTAACCACAAAATTTTGGACCAAACTTTATATTAGTCAATGTTCTTTATAGCACACAGAAGAGGGTAAAGAATAGAATTGATCCTATTTGGCATAAAACAAATTTGATAGATATTTTCAAATGATTTCAATTTCTTCACAAACCATATACTCACGGTAAAGGGGAATGATGCTTTCTTAAATTTGAACTCTCCGTCACAACAAAAACTTTATTTAATTTTCCCAATTTTATTTCTGAAAGTTTAGTATCTAGTTTAGTTTAATTTCTGTAATCTTACATCTGCATTTTAATTAGCATTCACCTGCGTAGTCAATTTTCAAATTTTTCACTTTACTTTTTTTTGTTTTTATTATAAAATAATTTCCAAAATTTACTTTATAATTGTCTATCTTCCTTGTGGGATCAATATCTAGGACTCTATTAGAGCCCTTTATTACTTGCACAATACATATACTTGTGTTGATATTTCAGAGAGATTTGCAATTTTAAAAAGTGGTTTAAAAGATAAATTATATTTTCAAAAAGTATTTTGTTAGGTCTATATTGCATATTTATTATAAATTTGTCTGCATCAGGTTTTTTGGAGCTGAAGTCATATCAACTAAATAAATATTTGCATATACAAATCTCCGGTGTCAATACTTCCGTAGTATCCCAATATTTAAATATAATAGTTGCACTATTATTTGCTTTGTAGTAAAGTTTTTGGCACCGTTGTAAATAAAAAAATATAAATAAATAAAATTGAGAATATAACCACACATACTTCGTAGTATTGTCGTAAAAGTCAGGATTAGTTGCCCAACCCTAAAGTGTTAAGAAATCTCTATCTCACCAACAAACTACAATGGATTCTTACTTAGAACTATCTAATCACTTTCTTCTTCACTAGGAATGAAAAAAATGAGAAGAAGCTCAAGTGAGGAATGAAAAAAATGAGAAGAAGCTCTAAATAAAATCCTACAACTCCTTACTTTCTACTCTCTAAAAGTGTCTTAAGTCATCTTTATCTCTATATCCTTTCTTCTTTCTCTCTCTCTCTTTTAATCCAAGTCCTCCTTTTGTATAGTTTTCTAAAAGGTGCTTTGGTGTCTCTTCAAAATGTGTCCAAATTCAATGAATCTTCCAAGAGTTTCCTCTTTTTAAGAGCATTTTCAATGTATTTTTGTGCCCATTAACTGTAATCCACATTTTCATCAAGAGGTACTTCAAACACCCCTACAAAATTCATCCAAAATTCCTTGAATTTTCATTATTAACTACCTAGCGCGTAAGTGTGAGGTCTTTGGTGCATAGGCTCGGCCTTCTCTGTCTCCTGGCGCTTAAGTGTTAGTCTTGAGCACTTAGGCGCCACACTTCATTTTCACACCTTATTCATTATGGGCTTTAGTCATACATTCTCTATCTCCTAGCGCTTAAGCGTCAGTCTTGGGCGCTTAGGTGTTCTTTTTTGCAACTTCATCATTTTTGCTCCTTTATCATTTTTTTTCCAAATTTGATCCTTTTTCACTCCTGTCACCATATTTCATCCATTTAATTGTACTTGAAAGAAAAACACACAAATATTGTCCATTAAAGCTCAATATCCTAAAAAATAGGTACATAAATGTTATATTTAAAGTATATCACTAAAGATTACCAAGAAAAATATGAAGTCATTTCTGAGGAAAAAAATAAAGTAATATTAGATCAGGAAGGAATAGATAGTGAAACTAAAGGTGATTTTGAAAAAAAATCCATCAGAGATAAATGCTTAGTATATAAATTATGTCCAGAAAAACTTTAAGATTTTGGATACTACTAAAAATAGTAAATCTCAAATTCCTTTAAGAGAAAAACCTCTTGAACTTGAGATAAAAGTACTTCCTATGCATTTAAAGTATGCATTCTTAGGAAATTCATCTACTTTACCTATTATAATATCCTCAAAGTTTAGTAAAGATAAGGAAGAAAAATTATTGGAGACATTAAGAAATTATAAAAAAATTTTTGGTTGGACATTAGCAAATATGAAAGAAATCAGTCCTTCAATCTGTATGCACAGAATTTTAATGGAAGATGACTGTAAACCTAGGACTGGTCCTTAAAGGAGATTAAATCCTATGATGAAAGAAGTGGTTAAGAAAAAAATTTTAAAGTGGTTAGATGTTAGGATTTTTTATCCAAATTCAGATAGTACATGGGTTAGCCCTATTTAATTTATTCCTGAGAAAGGAGGAGTGACTGTAGTCATAAATGAAAAGAACAAATTAATTCCAACAAGACAAGTCATTGGATGACGAATTTGTATTGACTATAGAAAATTAAATACTGCCACTAGGAAGCATCACTTTCCTTTACCTTTCTCGGACCAAATGTCATATATAAAAGCAAGAAAATAATAGTTTTGCTTTTTGGATGGATATTCTGGTTACCATCAAATACCTATTGCTCAAGAGGATCAAGAAAAGACTACATTTACAAGTCCTTAAGGAACTTTTGCTTTTAGAAGAATGTCCTTTTGTTTATGTAATATACCAGCAACATTTCAAAGGTGTATGATGTGTATTTTCTATGACTTAATTGAGAAAGGAATGGAAGTGTTTATGGATGATTTCTCAATTTTTGGAACCTCTTTTGATTTATGCTCAAATTATTTAGCAAAGTTTTTAAAACGCTGCAAAGAAATGAATTTAGTGCTTGAGAAAAATTTCAATTTATGGTCAGAAGAGGGATTGTTTTGAGAAAAATTTATAAAAATAGTATGGAAGTTGACGGGGCAAAAATTCTAATTATTGTTGAATTACAAACACCTAATTTAATAACTACTGTAAGAAGTTTTCTAGGACATGCTAGATTTTATAAAAGGTATATTAAAGACTTTTCTTGAATTGCTAAGCCTCTTTGTCATCTTATGGAAAAAGATACTAAGTTTGATTTTAAAGATGATGTTCTTAAAGCTTTAATGTTATTAAAGGAAAAGTTAATTACTACACCTATAATTGTTTCACCTGACTAGGTAAAACTGTTTGAATTAATGTGTGATACAAGTGATTACGCTATTGGAGGTGCTTTAGGAAAATAATATGATAAGATTTTTAAAGCTATTTTTATTCCAGTAAAACTCTTAATGAAGCTCAAATTAATTATACAACAACTGAAAAAATGTTGTTGGCAATAGTATATGATTTTGATAAATTTAGAACGTATTGACTTGGAGCTAAATGCATTGTGCATGCTGATCATTCCATTATTAAATATCTTATATTAAAAAAGGATGTGAAACCAAGATTAATCAGATGGGTTCTTCTTTTGGAAGAATTTGAATTTAAGAAAGTGGATAGGAAAGGAGCTGATAATCAAATTATTGATCATCTGTCAAGACTTGAACATGAAAATGAAAAGAATAATGAGGATAACATAAATGAGGATTTTCATGATGAACAACTTTATGTTGTTGCTAAGTGGCATATACAGTGGTATGCAAATATAGTTTACTACTTAGTTAGTAATAATCTACCATGCAAGCTAACAAGCCACCAGAAAATGAAATTTATGTATGATGGAAGGTTTTACTTTTGGGATGACTTTTATTTATATAAGAAATGTCGTGCTTTAGTTATTCGAATATGTGTAACAATTAATGAAACCCTTGAAATTATACAAAAAATGTCATAAATTTGAATTTGGGGGACACTTTGGAATAGATAAGACTGCATTTAAATTTTTACACTCAAGATTTTATTGACCTACATAGTTTAAAAATGTTAATAATTATGTGAAAACTTGTGATCGATGTCAGAGAGTAGGTAATATTTTTAAAAGAGGTGAAATGCCACTAAATTTTACTTTAAAAGTTAAAATATTTGATGTTTGGGTTTAGTTTTTATGGGACCATTTGTACCATTTTTCAGAAAAGATTTATATCTTATTGGTTGTGGATTATGTGTTTGAAAGGATTGAAGTGATAGTCATTTCTAATTATGATGCTATGAGTGTTTCAAAATTTCTAAACAAAAATATTTTTACTATATTTGGAATGCCAAAAGTGATCATTACTGATGGGGGAAGGTATTTTAAGAATTTTAGAATGGACACATTACTTGCAAAATATGGAATTAAACATAGTACTGTCACAGCTTATCGCACTCATTATAGTGGATTAGCAGAAGTATAAAATCATGAAATCAAAAGAACTTTGGAGAAAACTATGAATCCTAAAAGAATTGATTGGTCTGATAGACTTGATTCTACATTATGGGCTTATAGAACTTCTTATAAAACTTCTATAGGAATGCCTCTTTATAAGCTCTTATTTGGAAAATCTTGTCATTTACCAGATGAGTTAGAGCATAAAGCTTATTGAGTGATAAAAGAATTTAATTATAATTTGAAGGATGCTAAATAAAAATGATTATTGTAATTAAAAGGGCTCGAGGAAATTAGGAATGGATTTTATGAACATGCTCGAATTTATAAAGAGAAGATGAAAATTTGGCATGATCAAAACATTTAAGAAAGAGTTTTGAGCCTGGACAAGAAGTTTTATTATACAATACATGATTGAAATTATTTTCAGGGAAACTTAAGTCCAGGTGGATGGGATCATTTATTGTGACAAAATTTTGTCCTTATGGGGCTGTAGGGATTAATGACCCAAAAACTGAACATGTAACCAAAGTAAATTTACATAGCTTGAAGCCTTACCTTGGAGAAAACAAGCCCTATTATAAAGAGACTTTGATGTTGGGTCTCTTCGAGTAAAACATTTGGATAAGTTGGGTTGATGGCGTTAAACCATGCGCTTCACAAGAGGCATCCCATGGTTATCTATGTGATTTGATTTATATTTGTTTTTTTTTGTATTTTCATGGATATCCTTTGTTTTAGTAGCATCCTTTCAACAATATTTAAGGTAGTGAACATGATTAAAAATTGAAGAATTTGACATTAGGCGAATCAGTGTTCACTAGGATAATGTTGTACAGGTGCCAACATTTGGTGCCTACGTGTCAGAGTCCTGTGATGCTGGCACCTAGGCGCTATAAATCAGCGCCTAGTCACTGTTTCTGGACATGGGAAAACCACCCCAAAGTAGTTTTTTCTCCATGTTTTTTCTATAAAACTACCTATCCTTCGTCCCTAATTTTCATGCCTTCAAAATTTCTACCAGAGAAGAGAGTTGAGAAAGGTTTGGAGATCTTACTTTTTTTTATGGAGAATAGAGAGAATGGAATTGGAAATAAGTTTGTACACAATGATGCCCAAACTTTTTTCAATGGACTCTTAGCGTTGAGTTTTGAAAAGGTGACGAGCAAGTTGCAAAAGATTGAATATGAGCTTTCCAATCTACACAACAAGTTACATTAGATATACCACCAATACTAGCACTTGAAGTGGCAGATGAAACTTCAATCTGACCACTTGGCTAGTTATCAAGATTTGCAGATAGTCATATAGCAAGAACAAATGAATTGATTTAAAAGATGACTGTGGAATTTCCTTGTACCCTTGCCTTCTACACATTTGATCGCAGATATTTGGCATGTGAGAGGGGTGAAGAGAATGAGATAAATAATGATTGATATTTAGAATCAAATTCTAGTGTTTATGTTTTGTGTTTGTGTTTACTTTAGTGAAGGAAGTGTTATGTGTGCTACTTTATCGTGTTGTTGATTGTGTGTTAGTTTGCTTATGTTGAATTGCTTAATTGCGTTTGTGTGTGATTATATACTATTTTTTGAAAGTTTAATGAATGTTATGTTTGTGTAAACCCTATGTTAAAATGTTGGAATTAATTTCAAATTTAAAATTGAAAAATAGAAGATGTTGGGGACATAATAAACATGAGACATAATAAACATGAGGTGTGATACATGAGGTGTGATGTTAAATTAATGGGAAATTTTGGTTTATAAGGCTTAGTCTTGTTGTGTTACACTTAAAACATAAGGACGGAAAAACTTCGGGCATAACGCCTAGGTGCCACAAATGGTGCCTACAGGCCAGAACACCCACACACCTTGGCACATAGGCGCCAAAACCCATGCCTAGGTGTCGATTCAATTAAAACGACTGAAACTCCAAATTTTTGTGATTTAAGCAAAACCTACGCCATTGTTGATTCTCAAGCTCCATCTTCTTTCTATTTTTTGTAAAAACCAGCCCTACGGTCATAGAGCTCCAAACTTCAAGATTCTTGGCTCAGAACACCGGATTTCATCTTCTCTAGGTTAGATCTACATTTTGGCATATTTATTTTGTGATTTCACCATGGATATTTCATACATTGAGTAGAGACCAAAATATGCAAAAGTATTTGGATTAGTGGTGAAAAATCCATGGATCTAAGCTTTATTACTTGAAAAGGCTTGTAGGAAGTCTAGTATTTTAATTTTGAAATTTGTTGGAAATTTTCTTCAAATTTATGACGGTGCCAAATTTGTTAGATTTATCACGGTTCTAAATTTTCTTAAGACATAGAGAGGAAGGGGAAAAGAATCCTATGACAGTGCCAAATTTGTCAGCTTAAATGAGCAACTTTGTTACAATGAATTTGCCTCTTCGAGAAAGTTTGTTACTGAGTGATGTTATTATAGACTTGGTAAAGCTATAGAGAATGTTATTGTGACTCATCAATGGGAAAGTTTATGTTACTTTACTGATCTTACCGGCATTGTTGTGGTTTGAGGCTTTTATACAAACTTACCTGAAGCAGATGATGACTAGGTGTTTTTTCGACGAAGAGGAGTAGAGTTTACTACTGAGAAGATTAATTTGATATATGATCTGCCATATGAGATTGATTGTCTTTATTCATATTTCATTCCATCTAAGGAAGATTTAGATTAGATTAGAACTTATTTAACTATTGGTCGTGGAGCTTGTAAGAATCGAAATGATCGTAAGGTAAATTTTTCTTCTTCCAAGCTTAATGCCACTTCAAAAGTATGTCATTATTTTATTTCTACTTGCCTCCTTCCTTCAAATCATTTAAGTGAAGTGACGGAAAGAGCTATTTTAAATTAATGCATTCAAGAGAGGAAACCTATATATGTGGCACTCTTATTTATAATGCTATTTGTTCTTCTGCGAGAGCTAGTACTTCTTTAGGTATTGGATTTCCATCTTTGATACTTACTATTTGCAAAGACTCTGGTGTGAGGTTTGAACATTAGGAAGAGCAGTTGAAGCCACATAAGTCAATTGGGAAGGTTAATGTTGATGTATATGAATGACCTAGAGATAAAGTTCAAGGTGCACCTTTTGCATTTACTTCTAGGCCTTCTACATCTAAACCTTCTACTTCCATTGCTACTCAGCCTGTATCTGGATTTTGGGATGTGTTAAGTGAGAGATATTTAGAACACCAGAATGATTTATTCTTGATGTAGTGTCTTATGGAAGATATGGACAAAAAATTTGATCATATGGCATATTTTGTTAAAAGGAAGAGTTTCTACGATGCTGAAGATTATGAGGCATTAGTGAAATCCATGAAGGGAGGCCATTTTGTTTAATTTTCTATATGCCCTCAATTTACACCTTCTGAGAGTCGCAGATCTATAGATGAAGATATTCTCTTTCATTATGATGATGAGGAGGAGGAGGAAGAGAATTAGACTATATTATCTAATTTGTAGTAGTTATGATTTCTAGATTTATCTTATGTTTGACTATTTATTTATGTTTTATTGCTCTGTATTTTTATTTTCACTGTTACTTTTGTTACTCTTTTGCTTAGAACTGGATATCTGTTAGAGTAGTTCTTTTACATTGCAAATTTTCATGATATATCTATTTTAATTTAAATTGTCTACTACCGTGCACTTGTTTTTATAACTATACTTGTACCGTTCTCCTGCTTAGAACTTTAAATTTTTCTTTTTTTTTCATGCTTATTATAAACTTAATTGCCTTAAACTAGTTTAAAAATTAAATTTAGGGGAAGGGAGAAATTTAAAAAAAAAACTAAACCTTATTTGTTCTAAGTAATATAGATTTTCAAAAAGTACTTTAATATCTGTGGTATGCTGAGATAGCTTGAGATAACCAAATTTTTGAGTTTATAAATAATTTAGTAAACTTAAGTAAAAGTTTTTAATAATAACATTAATTTTGTATTTGAGATATTAAGTACAAGAGTATAAAATTTTGTTTTTGCTATTTTAATAAAGAAAATTGTATTTTTGGGAATGTTAGAGATCTTCAATTTTTATTTGAAAAGAAAGAATTGAGACATGAAAAATCTATTTCAAATCCAATACACATTTAATCAAGTATGGAAATGTGCAAAGTTTTAAACTTTAAGAAGAGGATGGTGAAGTTCAAAATCTTTAAAGGCTATCCAGATATAGTAATCCTCACATGACATAAGTAAAAGAGAAAAAGAGTGGACTGAAAATGACCCTGAAAGGAAAAAAGAAAAGAAAATAAAAAGAAAAAGAAAAGAAAAGAAAAAAGGAAAATATATGGTAAGAGAAGCTTGAGGAGATGCCTAATCAAAAATTGGTTTCACTTAAATCATCTTAAGGAAAAGGACTTAATTACATTTCTAAGCTTATTTATGAAGTATTAGCATCCTTAATAGTAAAGTTCTCATGATATTCTTTTTCATGTAATTTTTCTAAGTCTCTTTAATATGAAAAATTACAATTATTTTTGGAATAAATAGGAAATCAGAATTCTTAAACTTGACTACTAAATATTCTTACATTCTAGTTTTAACTTATGTTATTAAAAATCTTTCTAAGGCTTCATTATTGCATTTATAAAACATAAACTATAGAAATCCTCAAGTAAAACTCACTTCCATAAGTTATAATTTTTATATCTAGTAAGAAAAGTTACTTGAGGACAAGTAACATTTAAGTTTGGGGAAATTGATCTACCTTAAAATTACATATTTTTTATGCACATTTTATACTCAATTTTTTTGGATATTATGCTTTAATGAAGGGAAATTTTATGTTTTTTTATTGCAGGTGCAAGAAAAAGAGTTTAAGAGTATAAAGGAGCAAAAATACATCACAAAAGAGTAATTTGGGCTAAATTTAAGAAAAGTACCAAACCAGCCAAACTGGTGCCTAGGCACTAAATGCAAAAATTGGCTGGCACCTAGGCGTGACAGTTGGGCGCCTTGGTGCCACGATTATCTTCTAGAAGATTTATTAAATGAGGTCAATTTTTGAAGAGATGTCCAAAGCAACCCATGGCTATTTTTGAAGCTATATAAATATAGATTAATTCTAAGAGGCTAAGGGATCAGATCTATAGAGTCTCATAGTGTGTGAGTGTGTTAAGTGTGCGAGAAGTTTTCTTTGTAAGTCTTTGTTATTTATGGAGTTTGTGAGTCTTGTAAGTGTTGTTGGACTCAGAGAAGTCAGGGAACTTCAGTGAAGTTTTATAAATATGTTTTGTTTTGTCATCCCGTTATTTCAAGTGTAGTTTTCTTTCTTTCTTCTTGCAATATGAAGTTAAATAAGTGAGTAATTTTGATTTTGTTTCGAACTTCTTTTTATTCCTAAGAATTGTGATGATATTCTTACTGGTCCTTCATTTGCTGTACAAATTGTCCTCTTTTATTCTTAAAACCTATTGAGAAACTTATAGACCTAAAAAGGCTTACATTTTTTACTTGTAAGTATCACATTCTACCTTGGAAAGATCAATTGCGATCTTCTAAAGGGGGGTACAAATAGATGGGGAGATAAGATTTGATGGGAGTAGAATTGATGTTTCTATGGTGACAGGCTAGAATCTTTTATCAATTTGGTTTAGAGATTCAAACTAAGGGTCACTATTAGGTTCCATAAAGAGGGCACAATGGGTAATCTAAGATTGAGAAACTAAAACCTACCAAACACTACTATACATGCCGACACAAACTTTAGATTAGCCAATGTTCTTTGCACAATTTGAAAAAAATTAAAGAAATAGGGATGCTCCTATTTGTCACAATACCACATTTAAATTTCTAAATAAATTTTGAAATCATACACTGATTATGAATTATTTGTAAGGAAAAAGTCTCTTTTTATATATTATCTAAGTCATTACATTTACTTTTACTTTCATACTATAGAATTTAGTATACTTATTTTTCATCTTTAGATAGTTGCTACAATCTTAAGTAAAGTTTTCTTAAAGTCAAAATTTCTATATTTCATTTTATTGTTTGCTTGTTTTCAGCTTCCTCGTGGGATTGATGTTGGGGTTTTTAAAGAAAACACTATATTACTTGAAACGATACGTATACTTTCTTAGTACCCCTTAGGAGAAAACTATTTCCTTAATTTTTATCATATTACATTTGTTCTCACTAACCGTTAAATATAATTTGGGTCAAGTTTTTAGCATATTAAGGAAAATAAATATCAGCTTAATTACATGTCGGGTCAATGAGCAGTGGGGTTTTTGTAGATCCACTGAGGGTCCTCCCACTTTGGAGGACAATGGGCTTATAATCTCTAACCTTTTTTCTGATGGCAGTAGGGACATGTCCGAATTAAGAACTGTGCTTGGTGATTCTACTTTGAAAGTAGCTACAATTCCTATTACTGTTCAAAATAGAGATACCCCTTATTGGAAGTTTAATCCTAATGCTTCCATTACCAAAATGCTTTATAATCATCTACATTCTTTTATTGATTGGTTTTGGGGTCGCTTGATCTGGCATGCTCTTATCTCTTCCTCCATTTCCTTTTTCTTTTGGAGGTTCTTTCTCTCTTTGCTGTCTCGTGATGATAATCTAAAACTCAAGGGTCTTAGAATGGTTTGTAGATGATATGTCTGCAGGTGCCATAGAGAGACATATGCCCATCTCTTTTTTTATTGCTCCTTTTCCAGGAAAGTATGGGGTAAGCTTGGGAGGCATTTTTTACTTTTTTTTGCCCTCAAAGCCATATCATGGATGATTTTCTATTTTAATGAAAATCCTCTCATAATTCTGCTCAACATTTTCTTGCTTTCCCTCTAGTTGTTCTTTGGTTTATATGGTCTATCATGAATCAATGCAAGCATTAGGGCTCTCCCCCTTCCCCCCTTCTTACTATCTCTTATATACTCTCTTACTATTTTAAAGCATATAAATTTACTGCACTTGACTCACCTACAAACTCTGACTGAGTTATGAGGCCTCTATTAATTAGATGGCAGCCCCCTTCGGTTGGTTGGGTGAAGATCAATGTGGATGGTAGTCGGAACACATCTGCTCTTGGTGCTGGTGGAGTCTTTAGTAATCATTTGAGTAATTAATTATGTTTCTTTGCTTCACCTGTCCATGCTACATGTCTTTTGAAAGCTAAATATGTGGTGGTTTTGCTTGCTTTATAGCTGGCTATGGTTTTTTACTTCTTTCAAATTATTATTGAAAAAGACTCCCTATCAATCCATGAGCTATTAGTTAATGGCACTCAACCGCCTAGGAATCTGGTTTGCACTTTTGAAAGGATTCGACACATCATTAATTTGCATATTAATGTTCGGTTTAACTTTAATTACAGGGAGGGTAACTTTCATACGGATTGGTTGGCTAAGCAAGGCTTGAATGATGTTTTTGTTGGAATGCATCCCCTTTTTCATTTAAGGAAGTTGCTAACTTGTGACACACTAGATATTCCTTATATTTGCCCCTAACATATGCAGGTTTCCATTGCTTGGCTTGGTTCTCTTTTGCTGCTTAGGGGCATATTGTGGATGCGCATGGTTCTTTCGCTTGTTACTGCTCCAACGACTACTTTAAATTCAAGCTTCCCTTTCCTTGTTTGTTTCTTCAATGGTTCCTAGACTCTTCTTCTACTTTGTTATAAATTATGAGCTTCAATTTTTGTTTTTTGGTGGTATACTGGTATGTATTTTTTGTACTTTTTGGTGTGGAGTTGTATGTGGGAGGTGGAACCCCCTAGGGGTATGTAATTTATATTTTTGGTTTCTTTTTAGCTATGGGTATCCACCGCCTTTCTCTTTTGTAAATCCTTTTTTTTTTAATAGAATCAAAGCCGTATAATGCTCCTTCCCCATATATATATATATATATATATATACACACACACACACACACGGCTCTGAATCTAATCTATGAAAAAA
>NW_018251899.1:0-1727 GCF_001263595.1 Phalaenopsis equestris | reverse complement strand
ATTTTTTATTTTTTTTTTTTTTTTTTTTGAAAAAGGGGGAAAATTATATTGCAGAGGAAGAACAAAGTACATATCTTAGATTGGGGACTTTTAAGATGTCACCCTTTAACAAAAAGGAAAGAAGGGGGGGGAGGGAATAGTGGAGACTAGAGTGGCATCAGATTGGCTTGCAACTCTTGCTAGACAGTTAGCAGGTTTGTTGCCTTCTCTGTAATTGAAGTTGAGCTGAAGTTGACACTATTTTTTAAGTTCCTAGATGGGTTTGAGCAGTTGGAGTATGTGTCAGGGAGGAGATAAGGATCCTTCAACCAGCTGGATAAGCAAAGAACAATCAGTTTCAATCATAATATAAAACCATTGCATCTGAGTAGCAATGTAGAGTGCCCACAAAAGAGCAGCTGTTTCAGTTTCAAGTGCATCTTGGGCATGCATAGGGCTGTAGAAATACAACTTGCAGCTGCCTGTATGGTCCTCCAAATCCAGCACCCTGCCCATGAAAGCTCCCATCAATGTTGGCTTTGATCCAGGGGTTTGTGGGTTTGATCCAGAAAACTTTGAATATTTTTACTATTTGTAGTGTAGAAGGACTTGTAAGGTGAGCATTTGGAGTACTGTCCTCATATTTGGCTTTATTTCTGGCCATCCAAGTGAACCAAGTGACCACAAATGGGATGGTGCTCAGATTAACTTTATCCCAATTAATCCAGCAATGAGGAAGGGAAGCCCAATCTAGATTCAGAAGATTTATCTTCAGTTCTTGGGTCAGTTCTGACCAGACCCTTTGTGTGAACCTACATTGAAAGAAAATATGAGGAATTGATTCTTAAGCTTTGCAACACAGATGGCATCTTTAAGGTCCTCTTAGTCCCTTAAGTTTGAGAATATCACCCACAGGGAGAAGCTTGTGGAAGGGTCTCCAGATTAGAAAGGACATTGAGGGGGTGAGATATTTGTTCCAGATTTTACCCCATTGCACTTCCTGCCAGCTGTACCATTTAGAATAGATTGCTTTGGAGATGCTATGAAGCTTACTAGAATTAATCACTAAGTTGTCTTGATGTTCTCTGTTGAATGGGAATTTAGTGATGCAAGCAGTAGTTGTTGGATCTATCAAAGTCAACAATTTTGCCACTGACCAGGAGTCGCCATTCCAGCAATCAGATACCAGCAGGTTAGGGTCAAAAATTGCTGGTCTGGGAGTGAGAAGATCTTGGGGGCACCACTGGTCAAGCCATAAATGAATTTTTCCTTTACCAAGATCCCACAGAAAAGTGTTTTCAGCCTTTTGTCTGATTTGGAGAAGTTTGATCCAAATGGGGGAGTCCCCAACCTTTCTTTCTACCAAGTTAGGATGGGAGTGCTTACAGTATTTCCCCATCATGAATTTTTCCCATAAGGAATTCTGCATTCTGAACTTGAGCCAAAGTTTGCACATACTTATTTGTTGTAGGTGCTCTAAGCCTTTGAAACCCAAGCCTCTAGCAGTGGTGGGCTTAGTAGTCTTTTGCCAGCTAGCCCAGTGTAATTGGTTCCTTTGTCCATCCCAGAGGAATCTATTGAAGCTTCTTTCAATTAATAACTTTGTAGACTTCTTCATGTTTGTAACTTAGAGGATGTATGAAGGGAAGGATGTGAGAATGCTTTTTAACAATGTAATTTTTCCACCATTGGAGAGAAAAGAGTTTGTCCAGAAGTTGAGTTGAGCATTGATTTTAGTAATCACAGCA
>NW_018251898.1:1219-4397 GCF_001263595.1 Phalaenopsis equestris | reverse complement strand
GAGAGGAGAACACAAGAGAGAAAGTAGGAGAGATTATAAGGGAGAAATGCTGCTTCTAACTCTCTTGCTCCTTACCCCTCCCCTCTTTTTCAATCTCTCTCTCTTAAATGCTCTTCATCTCTATCTCATTCATTATTTATCTATCTCTCTCTTCTCTTACTCTCTCTTATTTGTTCTCTATTTGTCTCTCACCCTCCCTTACTCTTCATCCCCTCTTTCTTTCTCTTACTCTACTTGCATCTCTCTTTTGCTTCTCCCTCTCTCTCTATCTTTCTCCATCCTTTCTCTTTCCTTCTCTCTTCCCTTCTCTCTCATTCTCTCCCTAATGCTTTTATTTGTTCACTTCCCTTTCTTTCTCTCCAACTCTTCTCCCTCTCTTCTCTATCTCTTATTTTTTTCTCAGTGTCTCACACATCTAATTCCTCTTTTATCTCTCTCCAACACACCCTCCCTCTTCACTCTATCTCTCAATCTCTCTCTCATCTCAATGTTTCTTTTTCTTACTTGCTCTATATTTCTCCATATCTCTCTTACACTTGTTACCTCACTCCTCACTCTCTCTCTTTCTCTTAGTTCTCTTCTTCTCTCATTCTCTCATTCTTCTCTCTTTTTTCCTCTCTCTCTCTCTCACCTCTCTCTCTCTCACTCTCCTCTCTCTTTATATCACGACTTTATCTACTCTTTCTTTTCTCCCTCTCCTTGGCCTTCTTTATCTCCTCCCCTCCCTCACTTCTCTCTCCCTCTCCTCCCTATCCCTCTACCTTGCATTCTCTCTATCTCTTTCTTATTCTCATTCCCTCCCTCCTTCATTCCCTCTCTCCATTGTCTTCATCACACACTCTCTCTCACATACTACCTCCATCACTTGCACACTTGCGTGCTCTCTCACACTTGATATATCTCTCCCTTTCCCTCTCCCTCTCTCTTTCTCTTTTTTACTCATCTCTCTCTTTCTCTCTTGCTCTCTTGTTAAACCTCTCTATCTCTCTCTCCCACTCTCTCTCTCACTCCCTCTTTCTCTCTCTCTCATCTCTCTCACTCTCTTTTGTACTATCAACCACTCTCTTTACATAACTCCCACTCTCTCTTTCTCGCTCTCGCTCTTTCTCTCTTTCACTCTCTTTCTTTATCTCTATCTCTCACCCTATTCTTATCCCTATACCTCACTCTCTCCCATTCTAATCTCTTTATCACACACGAACACACAATCTCTTATTTCTCCCTCTCTCCCTTCATGTCCCTCTCTGTCCCTCACTCTCTCCTCCCCTTCCTCCTCTCTCTAAACTCTTTCATCCTCACACATGATAGAGACAGATAATGAGCAAAAGAAAGAGAAGGATAGGAATGGGTAGAGAGAGGCAGAAGAGGAGTGAGGGAGGGCAATAGTAAGTGACAAGAGGATCATAGATAGACTGAGGGGAAGAGAATAGGTGTGAGGCATAGAAAGGGAGGGAGGGTGAGTAAGTGGGACAGTCTCACTATCTCTCACTCTCTCTTCCTATCATCACCATTTCCTTCTCTCTATCTCTGCCTCACTCACCTCCTCTCGCTCTCGCTATCTCTTTCTCACTCTCATTCTTTTTCTCTCTTATTCTATAATCCCTCCTACTCCTTCCCTCTCACTCCCTCTTGTCTCACGTCTCTTTCTCTCTCTTCTCTCTTGCTCACCTTTCATAATCATTATTTCTCCATTGTATTGCTCTTCACTCACTCACCCTCTAAATTTCTATCCTTCTCTTCCCTCATCTCTATTTATCATTTTATCCTTCTCCCTCTCTCTCTCCCTCTATCCCACTATCTACTACACTTTTCTCTCTTTCACCGTTTCTCTCTTCCACCCTACCTTCTTGCCCCTCCTCCCTCTCTTATTTCATCATTTCCTCTCCACCTATCTCTTGCCCTCTCTCTCTCTCTTTGCTTCAAGAGGGAGGGTGAGTAAATTGGGACAGTGTCTCACTAGTGCTCTCTCTTTCTCTTCATATCATCACCCTTTCGTTCTCTCTATCTCTGCCTCACTCACCTCCTCTCGTTCACACAATCTCTTTCTCACTCTCATTCTTTTTCTCTCTTCTTCTATATTCCCTCCTCCTCCTTCCCTCTCACTCCCTCTTGTCTCACCTCTCTTTCTCTCTCTTCTCTCTTACTCACATTTTATACTCAGTCATTATTTCTCCTCTCATTGTTTCATTTCATTTTTCTCTCCAACTTTGTCTTTATGTCCCTCCCACTCTCCCTCATTCTCTCTCTCTTTCCCCTTTCCTTTCCTTCTTCCTTTGCTTTCTCTAGAAACAAAAATAGAGTTAAAGAGAGATAATGAGAAAGAGAAAGATATGTTCTTTAATCTCTCTCCTTCTCTCTTCTTACTCTATCTTCCTCATGTTTCCCACTTGTCTCACCTCTCTTTCTCTCTCATCTCTCTTGCTCACCTTTCCTACTCAATCATTATTTCTCCTCTCTCATTGTTTCATTTTATTTTTATCTCCAACTTTCTCTTTATGTCCCTCTCACTATCCCTCAATCTCTCTCTCTCTTTCCCCTTCCCTTGCCTTCTTTCGTTACTTTCTCTAGAAAGAGAAAGAGAGTTAAAGAGAGATAATGAGAAATAGAAAGTGAGACACTCTCTTCATACTTTCTCTACCTCTCTCTTTCTCTCTCAATACTTCTTTTTCCTATTTATTTCTTGTTCTCTTTAACTTCTTTTTATCTGTCATCACTCTATCTCCCTCATGCTCTCTGTCTCTCTCACTTGCTCTTTTCCTCTTTCTCCCTCTCTGACTCTTCTCTTCCTCCCTCACTCATTCTCTTTCCCACCAATACCATAAACCTCCCTAATTCTCTCACACTTCACTCTCTTCCTCTATCTCTCTCTCTCAACGAGAATGAGTGGAAGAGAGAATTACGAGAGAAAGGCAGAGAGTAAGAGAGGGTGGGAGAGAACAAAGAAGAGGTTATATAAGTCAAAATGAGAGCGAGAGAGTAATATCTCATGTTTCTCTCTCTCTCTCATTCTCTTCCTCCTCACACCCCCCTCTCACCTCTATCTTGCACTCTCTACCACAGTCTAGCTCTCTCCCTCTCCACCTTTTCTCTTTCTCTTTCTCTTTCTCTCATTCTCTCTTTTCTCTTCCTCTCCCTCTCCGGCCATCCCTTCTCTATTTGACTTTCTCCCCTTCATCAC
>NW_018251898.1:0-1196 GCF_001263595.1 Phalaenopsis equestris | reverse complement strand
CTCTCTCTCTCTCTCTTTCATGACTGAGAGAGGGATGGACAAGAGGGAGAGGGAGAGACAAAAGAGAGCATGTGAGTGATAGTCCCTCTCTCCTTCTCTCTTATGTTATCAACCTGTACTTTCTCTTTTTCTCTCTTGCTCTCTCTTAACCCTCCCTCTCTTGCTCTCTCTCGCACCTCCCTCACTAGCTCTTTCTCTCCCCTCTCCCTCTCTCATTTTCTCAATCCCCCTTGTGCTATCTCTCTCTTTTTCTCAACCACCCTCCTCATTCTTCTACCCTATCTCTCCTTCCTCTCAAGAAAGATAGAAAGACTAGTGAGACAGAGAGAAAGAAAGGAAAGAGTAGAATGAGAGAAAGAGTAATACAAGGAGGAAGAGGAAATAAGAGACAAAGTGATAGATAGAAAAAATAAAAAGTTGGAGAAGAGAAAGAGAGAGAAAAGAGAGATGGAGAGACAACTCACTTTCTCTAGAGTGGGAGAGAGCGAGAGATTTGAGTGAGAAAATATAGGCTGAGAGGGAATGAGGGATTTAGAGAGAGATTGATGATGTGAGAAAGGTCAGTTGTCAGTGGTACGAGAGAAGCTACAAACTTTGTCAGGGAGGGACAATAGGTTGATGGTGGGAAAGGCGTAAGAGCTTGAGAGAGATGGAAAGAGCGAGAGAAGCGAGCAAGAGAAGGAGAGAGGGAGTGACAAAGTGTAAGATAGAAAGAGTGAAAGAGTAAGAATGAAATAGTGATAGAGAAGAGCTATTGAGAGTGATAGATAGTGAGACAGAGAAAGAGAGAGAGAGGGAGGCAAAGAGATATGGTGTGAGATAGAGAAAGGTAGTGAGCAAGAGCAATAGGATTAAGATAGAAATCGATGGAAAGAGAAAGAGGGGAGTGAAAGAGAGAAAAAGGGGAGCCAAACTAAGGGATGTGAAGGAAGAAACAAAGCAAATGAGAACATTTGGTGACAAATAAAATGAGAAAAGGGAGCGACAAAGAACAAGAGAGAGAGAGCATTAGGAGATAGATTAATAGAGAGAGAAGAGAGATAACGATAAAGGAGAGATATGGAGAAAGGTAGAGAGATGGAGAGGAGGAGAGAGAGAAAGGGGGAGAGATGGAGAACAAGATAAAAGAGAGAAATATAGAGAGTGCAAGAGGAGATGATGGATGAAGGATAGTGCTAGAATGAGAGAGACAGAGA
>NW_018251897.1:68214-68423 GCF_001263595.1 Phalaenopsis equestris | reverse complement strand
GATAATTACCTAAACTAAAGATGATTTTTGCAGTATCAAAAATTTAAAAATTTTTGGAATTTTCAATATTTTGATAGAACAATAACAATTTAAAAAGATAACTAGAGTTTTTGTAGAAGAAAATCACTAAATATGAAAATATCTTTCTTCTTGTTATTAATCAGTAATAAGTATAGAAATTCTATTGTGGAAGTATACAAATTGTGTTG
>NW_018251897.1:67491-68204 GCF_001263595.1 Phalaenopsis equestris | reverse complement strand
TTTACCCTTACTAGAGATGCTATAAAGAACATTGGTTAATTTAAAGTTTTAATAGTCTGAAGACCGGCTAGGTAGGGAAGATACTAGCTCTCACTCTAGAGTTCCCTTGATTCCCTCCACCTGAGGGGTAACATCTCGTATCAAAACCTAAAACAATAAACCAAGTTAGGGGCTTTAATCTATCACTTTAAAGTCCTATAACTCTACACCCTTTAAAGATTATTTCCATATTTATTTGCATTAAATCATATGAATTACATTATCATTCATACAACTTCATGTGATTCTTTATAATTGTTGATTGAGACAATACTATCCCAGTTCTTACATGTTCTCACAACAAATTTTAACATCAAGATGGATCAGATCAAGAAGTAAATGAAGTACATGGATTTAAATCATCATAACTTCTTCCAACATTAAATGTCAATACTCTCCACAACTTCCATCTAACACTTTAATTACTTATCATTTTAAGGAGAAAGATAAAGAAAATTACGCAGAATCCATGGAGAAAACAAAAGCACGCTTTTGTTTAAAAGCAGAAATCATTGTCAAACCACTAAGAAGTCTTGATTAAAACCCAAAGTAGTTTAAAAACAAAAGATAAAAACTTATCTCAAGTCCTCTACCAAACTCTTGAAGTTCCTTTGATTCTCTTCTCTTTACAGTCACTCAAAATAAAATAACAAAAAGGATAAAATAAAAGTAAA
>NW_018251897.1:66429-67410 GCF_001263595.1 Phalaenopsis equestris | reverse complement strand
CTCTTCTTTCTTTTATAGTTTTTCAAGTGGTGCCTTGGGATCTCTTCAAAATGTGACTTGATTCGATGTATTTGCCCAAGAGATGCATCCTTTTGTGATAATTTTTGTTCATGGTGGTTATAATCACTTATTAAGCCAATGGATACCTCAAAAACCTCTTCAAAATTCGTAGAAACCAAATTTACTCGTCTAATAACTGCCACTCGCGCTTAAGCGCGGAGCCATCTCTGTTTAAACGGCGCTTAAGCGCCGGCTCTGGCGCTTAGGCGCCAAAACTCTTTTGCACATTTTTTACTTTTTTGCTCCAAATTTGATCCTTTTTCACTCATTTAAGCATTTTCCCCCATTTTTACATGTATCTGAAAAAAAACACAAAAATACCTTCCATTAAAGCGCAATATCTCAAAAATAGATATAAGAATGTGTCAAAAATACTATATATTTTAGGTGAAAATATATAGTATTTTTAGACACATTTTTATATCTATTTTTGAGATATTGCTCTTTAATGGAAGGTATTTTTGTGTTTTTTTACAGATACAAGTAAAAAAGGGTGAAAAATGCTTAAAGGAGTGAAAAAGTATCAAATTTGGAGCAAAAAGATGAAAAATGTGCAAAAGAGTTATGGCGCCTAAGCTCCGGTTAAACAGCGAAGGCCGCGCCTAAGTGCTAGAGGCTCCGCGCTTAAGTGTCGGTGGCAGTTATTAGACGAGTAAATTCAATTTCTGCGAATTTTGAAGAGTTTTTTGAGGCACCCATTGGCTTAATAGGTGGTTATAACCGCCATGGACAAAAATTATCACGATAGGATGCATCTCTTGGGGAAATACATCGAATCTAGAAATATTTTGAAGAGAAATAAAGACACCTTTTGGAGAATTATAAAAGAAAGAAGAGAGGACTTAGAAAAGAGTCCTGAAAGTATTGGAAAGTTTTGAAAGTTCTCATTTGGGGAGTTAGTTTGGAGAGATTTTCAGGCAC
>NW_018251897.1:64750-65978 GCF_001263595.1 Phalaenopsis equestris | reverse complement strand
ATCTGGCCCATCTTGATGTTAAAATTTGTTGTGAGAACATGTAAGAACCGGGATGGTATTGTCTCAGTCAACAATTAGAAAGAATCACATGAAGTTGTAGGAATGAGAATGTAATTCATATGATTTAGTGCAAATAAATAGGGAAATAATATTTAAAGGGTGTAGAGTTATAGAACTTTAAAGTGACAGATTAAAGCCCCCAACTTCGTTAATTATTTTAAGTTCTGATACGAGATGTTAGCCCCCAGGTAGAGGGAATCGAGGGAACTCTAGGGAAGGGTAAATAATATTATTGCTCCTATTTGGCACAGACACAACAGAATTCTTGTACTTATTATTGATTCATAACAAGAAGAAAGATATTTTCATATTTAGTGTTTTTCTTCTATAAAAACTCTTGTTATCTTTTTAAATTATTATTATTCTATCAAAATATTGAAAATACAAAAAAAAAATTTAATTTTCGTTACTGCAAAAATCATCTTTAGTTCAAGTAATTATCCTTTTATTAAAAATAGAAAGTTTGATGTTTAATAGTGCATATTGTGTATTCTCCTTGTGGTTTCGATATTCAGGTCATATATTACTTGATAACGATATGTATACTTGCATAGTATCCCAATATATATAAATTAAAAGTTAAATTCTTATTTTTCTTCAAGATTAGGTTTTTGGTTTTGTTGCAAAATAAGAAAATATAAGTGAAAAATATAATCAGAATTATTATTATACTGTTACATATAAGCTCAAGTAATACGTATTGCTCAAGTAATACAGGGCTCTAGTGGAGTCTCGTTTATCGATCCCATAGGGAAGCGAGGTAAGAGGTCCTTAGTCAAATTATAATCTATTACTATTAGTCTTTAGTTTGGAAGTGCGGTTTTAGAGGTTTATACTAACAGATACTTCTAAATGTAAGTCTTAACTTTAACACAACTAATAACTACTTCTAAATGCAAATATTAATTCTAAAGATAACCCTTTTTGGATGAATTGGTTTGCAAAATTTTGAGATATTAAAAACTACTATTCTTATGTAATGAATTGGATAATATAAAGGAATGAGATGCATTAAATATTGCATGTGCTAAATAGGAGCAATCTTATTCTTTACCCTTTGGTCCAGGCATAAAGAACATTGACTAATCCTATGCTTGTTTACTGAATCTGTGGCTAGGTTGGGAGGATATCAGCTCTCACTTCGGAGCTCCCACGTTCCCCTTGCCTG
>NW_018251897.1:47384-64681 GCF_001263595.1 Phalaenopsis equestris | reverse complement strand
TCCAATTCTACGCCCATCAAAGTATATTTCCTTATTTATTTGCATTCAACTCCCATGACCTTAACCATCCATGGAATCTGAATGGGGTTCTACTTTGTTGACAATTACACAGCCCTCTCGGTCTTAATGTAATTACAACAAATTTTAACACTACAACAGGCCTTAATTGTAATATAAATAAAGTGCAAGAAAAAACCATCACATTGATAATTAAATTCGCTTCTAACATGCATCTCAAAATCCTAAATATGAATTATACTCATTACAAAAGAAAAGTAAAATGCAAACAACGGCATAATCTTCTCATACCATTAATTCCAAACAAGATCAAAGAAGAAGAAAGAGTAAGAGAAGTCCATCACAAAGCACGAAGAAAACACAACGAAAACTTCATTTAACCAAAACAAATCCACTAGATAAGTGTTTACAAAGCAATAAGATAATGAAGAACACAATACTTAGTTTTTTCCTTTTGAAAGAAAGAAGAAAATCTCTCCCACAAACTCTCCCATCGATCCATGCAATGCTAGAACACCTCCTTACAAATTCTCTCAAAATCTCCACTCAAATCTCTCCAAAAGGGTAGAAATCTACAATTCTATTCCTATTCTAAAAACCCTAAACTTTCTCCACACTTTTCCTAACATTCCTCTCACACATATCCCCCTTTTTCTATCCTAAATTTGTTCTTTGAAGTTTGAAGAGTTGCCACAAGAGTCCTTTCAAAAGCATCCAAATACGTTGAATTTCGACCATAACCGCCAAAAGTCGGTGCATAGTCATCCTGAGCGCCGTCGGTGGGCTAGAGGGCGCTGTCGGTGAGCTTTTCTATCATTTTTTTGTCTTCTCAGGTAAATCTCACCGTCGGCACCGTTTTGGGCATCGTCAGCGAGCAGACTGCGCAGCTCCACCGTTTGGCTCTGTTTCGCCCCATTTCAGTTGTGTTGTGTTCCTAACAAATAGCCCTACAAAATAATCATGAAAATAGCCTTCCTTTAAAGTGTAATCTCATTCAAAAACATGTAAGAAGTGTAAAAGAGATTAAGCAACCAAAGACTTATCGAAATGTGATAGGGCAAAATTTCATTTCTTGCTCGTTTTTGCTCCAAATTGCACCGTTTTTGCATCTTTTTGCTCCAATGACCATAATTCCAAATGCCTAAAATTATCATACCTGTAACAAAATATCAAAAATACCCTTCCTTAAAGTACAATATAATCAGAAAAAGTGTAAAATAGGTATGAAAATCTCAACATATTTTCTTTTGGTCAGGCATGCTCCCCATGGTGCAGACCAAATACAGTATTGGGTGACGTCTTTACTTTCTCTTTCTTCAGAACACCTTTATGGGAAACAACTGGTAGTATCCTCAGACCTAAGCGTGACTTGACCGATTGATGTTATGCCAACCTTGGAGCAGCAATGGTGACAAATTTTGTGGTAGCGATGGTAGTATCAACTCTTCTCCCTAGACGAAATCTGATGGGAATGCGAGTTGTTAAAACTTCAGCTAATCTTTGAGACTCTCGGATAGCCCTGATATCCTTCAAAATTTCTTTCTTCATTTGAGGGGACACTGCGCATCCCACTCGCTTAACCAGCTAAATAACTGACATTTTTCTTTAACAGCCAACCTCTGAAATATTGTACGGACTTTGGTAATAGGAGTGGGTTTCTCCTTTTCCTCATCCTGACCGTGAAGTAACGGCAAGGCAACAACAATTTTTTGATTACTTTCATATCCATTAGTGTCAATTAATGGTTGAAACCTACTCCCCCACAAAATTGGAGTGGTCTCAAGCAATCTGAGTTCCTCCTGGTGAGGAACCTCATCAACAAACACTTTCTCTGGAACTCGGGCTTTAGTAGCCCTTCGAATCCTTCAACTGTGATTTCTTCTCTGAGACCAAGTTAATGGCACGGACTTCAAACTAGATCCTATTTCAAATACGGATGGCGGGGCGGTAAATTCTTCAATTGTATCTTCAACGATCATGATTTCTTTTCCGTTAGCAGACAAGGGAACAACATACTTAACAGGTGTCAGGGTAGCAGTAGTCTTCACCTTCTTGCAGGAAGGGAATCTTGAGGACAGTTTAGGTTGAACTCAACAGACAGCTCCTGTACTTCTGGAGCAACAACGTTCATGACCACAAATGGGGCCTTTCTAAGCACGACTTTGAGTTCATCGAATCCAGCTCCAAACTTGATGGTGGGAGCGACATTGCAAGCATCGCAGTTAGTTGGCAGGTTACAAGAGAAAGTGAGCGACGGGAACGCCATTGCAACAACTTCAAAAAGAAAGTTCTGACATTAGTTATTTAGCCAATAATTTGTAATTCTAGTGCGAACACTAAAAATTAACAAGGGTTGTTTTGTAGACTGGGCAAGTCTTTATTTTAATTTTAGTTTGTGAAGACTTTAAAATTCAGTAAAATAAATTAAAATTAGGGGAAATTAATTAATTAAATGGGAAAGGTTAAAATTAAAAGGACATAATGATTTGATTTAGTTTGAAAAGCAGCAAACCAAAACCGAAAAAGATTAGAGGGGAAAAGGTAAAGTTTAGGACCCAGTGTGAGCCCAACTTTACAATGCATAACGTCCAGGCGGAACTAGTCCACCAACACATCTATCGGGGGTCTGACCCCACGTAAAGATAAAAGTCCTAATGAACTCCTGAACCTCTCCATTTAAAGGGAATTGAACGGACGGTCTTGAAGTCCGATAGAGTTTATTGTACTTACCCAAGAAAAAAATAGGTGAAGCATATCAACGGAAGAAGGGTAATTTGGTCCATAAGGGACATGAACACATTATCGATGCATGAATACAAGATTCTCTGATGTAAATAAAGAGAAACTACTCCCCAGCGGAGTCGCCAAAAGCTGTAGGTCGCCAAATTGAAAGTTGTCGATCACCGAAATGGATATCCCGAAGTCTGGTTTAATTTAATATATGTATATATAATTTTGAAAAGTAATATTTTAAATTTTGAAAAAATAAGACCAAACTGATCTCATATCCTCAATAGTTTAAATAAACAAGCTTAATACTGCAAGCAATGTATCCATCCTGAAGAATAGATACACTACTCACTATTAAGGCTTGATTAAATAAACTAAAAATTTATGACATCCGTTTAAGTCTGCAAAAAAAAATCATTTTTTTTATGTTGACTGATAAGTTCCCCTATTTAATACAAAAAATTAAATAGGGTTTATATTAAGCTGGGTTCTTAACAGTTTCCTATAAGGGCAAGTCCCTATAGTTAATTACATCTTAGATAATCGAAGTCACCTAAGAAAACTCTCAATTTAGATCAGGGAATATTGTCTTCAAAGAATTTCAAGAGGTAAGACTTTGCAAGGATCTGACAAAGAGGTGCAAAATGGGAATGGCTCAATTTTGGAACATTTTATTTGGAATCCAAAGGAAGAAGAACTAGAGGATGTCATGAATCTTAAGGAGAACCTCGGTGACTTCTCAAGCTATCCTATGGTTTGGCTTCAGTTTTGAGAAGAATTATTTAAATGTTACATCCTGTAAATTTTATTAATTAAGGCTAACATTTATGCGAGACGGTCGCACAAATAGCTTGGAAGATGTGAAGATTTAGGTCGTAATGAACAACAATCTCAGAATCTTAAAACAAGTTAAGGCTTAAATTGCATAATATGATTGTGCAAATGTCTAAAGAGAGAGTTGAGGATTTGTGTTGCATTAAACAGACAACCTCAAAATTCTATGGCTTATTATTTAATTCTAAGGAAAAAAAAGTTGCTTTTGTAGATCCTCTTGCAGTTGCAGATTGCTGTTGTAGAAGGTTGCTCACAAAGTTAGCTCCAAGCTCCTCGGCGAAGTAGCAGTCATAGAGTCTAAATTTTAAATGTTTAAATGACAAGTTTAAGTTCAATTTTTATGGGGGGGGGGGTTCTTTAAATTTTATGGGGGATGTTAAAGTTGATTAGGGCAACACCGGTTAGGATCCCACGGTTCCCTCGTTCCGGTATCACTATTTTCTTTTGAATTTACTTAGCTTAAACAAGTTGTTACACTTATTTAAACCAGGGTGATCTTGTTAGCAACTTTGGTTTACCTCCTTCGAGGGACTTCTATAAATTCAAAAGAAGTTTAGTGACATTTTAAAGGATTTATGGTTACCTTTGAAACAATTTGTTTTTCATTTTTGAAATTTTTGATTAATTTTTTAAAATGGTTTTGATTTTTGCAAATAAAGTAAGATGCACAACTAAGCATTTATAATATTTGGAAGCAGAAGTAAATTTTAGAAAGTAAAATAACATAAATTAAATAACACTATAAAAGCATGTCTGTCATCTTCTCAGTATTCCAGTTGAAGATTAGCTTTTGCAACATCTTTTCTAATCCCAACTAAGATAATCCGTATATATCAAACCTAATGCACTATTAGGCCCTCTTAATTTCAATTTTTTAAGAAAATTTAAGATAATTAAATGTTGAAATGGGATTTAAATTCTCATTAATATCAAACAGCCTCCAATTTGTGGGCTTTAAATGAGTGAATCATTATCTTCAGGACTCAAGCCCATTACTTTAAGATCATACAATTGAATTGACTTCCAAATCATGATATTTATAAGAATTATAATTTTACCCTTATCATGAAAATGTGACAAATTGGTTTCTAGATTTTTAGCCCTTCATCTTTCAAACATCTAAGAGAATTAATTAAGATCAAGATTACCCATTTTTTCCTTTCATTAACCTTAAAATTTAATTAAGGCATTCAAATTCCAAAATTTTCATTTTACCCTTGGGACCCTCCACTTCATAACATATCAAATAAACTCAAGTAACCTTGAGGTTTCCATGGAAGTTCAATCATGAGTAAATTAAAACATCAGAGGAGAAAATGTGGTTTTTCAAATTTTAATTTAATTTAAATAATTATTTTAACTTAGAAAATATGATTTTCAACATTAATTTATTTAAATAATCAAAATAAAGTTTTTTTTATGGGATAATTATTAGAGGTTCACCTAGGTTAGAGGAACACTTAAATAAAATTCCATGATTTTTGAAATTAAATTTTAATTATTATAATTATTTAATTTAACAATTATTTAAATAGAAAATGTGTTTTAATTACAAGAATTATTTTTTAAAAACTTTTATTTAATTCTTCTGAGTTAAATTAAATTTTAATTATTATAATTATTTAATTTAACAATTATTTAAATAGAAAATGTGTTTTAATTACAAGAATTATTTTTTAAAAACTTTTATTTAATTCTTCTGAGTTCAGAGAACTCAAGGAAACAAATTTTTATATTTTTATGATTTTTTAATTCATTTATTATAATCATTTTAATGGGAAAATAAGGAAAACACATTTTTAGGCCTTTAAAATTTTATTTTTAACTAAGAAAAACTGGAAAAAAATATTTTAATGAGTCATAGGTGATCAGGAAATAATTAGGAACATTTTGAATCATTTTTATTTTTTTGAAATTTTTAATTATTTTTATTTACTTTTAATTTAAAATATAGCTTAAAAATGAAGTATTTCCTCAAAAATAATTTTTATTTTCCTAAGTGCACCTAATCGCAAGGAACTCAGAAAACCACTTTTCATAATTTTCCTAACTGTATTTAATTTAAAATAATTATTTTTGTACAAAAATATAATTTTTCTTATACAATCAACTTTAGTACTTAAAATTAATCAAATAATTTGTAAATTTTTACAGTAAGTCAACAAGATTTTTTTACACAATGTGGAACTAATTTTAATTTTTAATAAATATTTAATTTAATTTAATTATTACAAGTTATAAACATTTAATTAACTATAGAAATATTCAAGACTATTCAAACCACCATAATAATTTTTCATAAGTTATTCTAACCATAGGGAACCTATAGAATTTATCTCATATTTTTCCAAGTGATATGTTAATTCGTATAATTAATTTGAACCAAAATAGTTACCCAAGCTTGAAAATTAAGGTTACAAGCACAGAGTTACTCTCTGACCTTGGAAAAATCATAAAACATCTCTTTTGTCATGAGGAACAAACCCTAAAAATATCAAGCCATGGTGAATAATAATTAATAAAAATAAATTAAAATACCACAGAGACTATTTTGTTAATTAAAAATCAGAGATTCAACAAATAATTTTTATTTTTAATCCACATTATTTTACTTTGCTCACTGAGCAAGTGGGTATTTTTATTTCATTTTTATGATTTTTCTATGAAAAGTTATGAATTTTGAAGATCGTGTATTAACTTAATTCAAAAAATCCCTAATTATCTACTTAAACGTGTGGCACTGACTGGATCCTTGTACGAGTTGAGCTTTCCACGAGCCGCTCTGATATTTGACGTTGCCAGCCACGTAGCCACCATGTCAGCCCGCTGTATCACTCCATCTTTGCTCCCAGCTTCATCACAGTCGTTCATTGAATAAATGCGGAAACGGGCGACATCTGTTCATCATCCCCAATCTCCCTAACTCGAGAGTCGTTCAACTTCAAACCTTAATATCTCTTTCAAAACTCAACCAAATAACATTAGGTTTGTTCCTACACCTTCATCTACTTAAGAATAACACATACATATGGTTTATACAGTATGAAATGCAGTCTATACGCATGGAGAATCAAATTAAGCTTGGTTTAAGGAGAGAGTTCAATACCTTTGTCTGAGAGGTGAGTCCTCAATCAGATGGTTTGAAAAGCTTCAGAGGAGTCCAAAGAACCTTCAGATGAGCTATTGTGCTGTGGTGAATTGTCTAGGTATGATTTTAATCAAGGTACTTTTCAGGTGTTGGTCTAGAGCTAGGTTAAAGGCTCTCTGTGATAAGGATTTTATGGGGGATCTTGTTTGTTTGGTGAGGGGATGGTGAGGAGCAAACCAATTTGAGATTTGGTAAACTGTGGAGCTGTGACAGAAAGTGTCCTGGTTTCAGTAAGGAATTAGCCTGAGAAATTGGCTTGGGGCAGTGGATTTGGATGGATGGAAACAGTGGGCTTGCACTCAGGGAAGTTTGGAGAAGCTCTGGTTACAATTTGGCAAAGTTTCCCCTAAGTTTCAGGCACTCTCTCCTTTTGCCGTGAAGAGTTCAATTTATAGCCATGGCTGCCTGGTGGAGCTCAGGACTTGACAATGGATGAAAGTGCTTGCTGAGGTGGAGAGAAGAAAAGCTCCTATGGTCAATCGGATTTAGCCAACTCAAAGAAGTCCAATTTTGAGTTTTGGCCATTTGGGGCTCTCTTGGGCAGGCTATTTCTAGCGGCTGAGGTGGTGGCTGGCCAAGGTCACTGGAGTGTAAATGGTGGCTCTAGCCTGGTCACTATAGTCCAAATGGCGGCTGTAGTGTTTTGGTTTGGTCAACTTTGGTGCATGAGTTCAATTTTTGGCATTTTGGCTTGAAGTTGGGTTTAGGTTAGGCTATTCATGGCATTAAGCTCACTTAATTGATCAACATGATGTAGATGATTGTCACAAGGAGTTAAGAAAAGGTTTAGAGTGATTTTGAATTTATTTGGAAGATCAATTTGAAGGATTTTTTCTTATGGTCAATTTTTTATATGTTGGGTTAAACTTGGGTTTGGTTTGGGCTATAGTTTGCCTAAGGCCCAATTGATGGTTCAAATTGGTCCTAATGATTGTCATGAAGAGTTTTGGATATCAATTGGATGGAAATTTTAGGATTATGGAATTCAATTTTGTGGAATTTGGGGGCAGGCAAATTTTGGGAAAAATTGGGGGGTTTTGATCCAAGTTAAACTTGAGTGAAATTGAGGCTTGACCAAGGGAAATTGAAGGTTCAACTTGATATGGAGAAGTGTTTTAAGGAGTTTATGATTCAAAATTGGGGCAATTGAATAGGTTTGGGGGTTCAATTTGGTGAAATTTTAGCTTTAGGTCTAATTTGGGATTTTGGGGTTGAGATTAAAATTGGGCAAGAAATTGGGTTCAATTGAGCTTGTAATTGGTTTCAATCAAGCTTGGACATGATGAATTTTAGTTTAGAAACAAAATTGGGAAAGATTGGGATCAAATTGGTGGACATTGAGGGTGAATTATGGTAATTGGGCCTTTAAAGGGAATTTGGGCCTTTTGGTCAAACTTGGTCAAATTGGTCAATTTGAGCTCAATATAGTAGTTCAAATTGATTTTAGGGACATTTTAAATGATTTTTAAGGTTTTGATATAATTTGAGTCACCAGTAGTATTTTTGTAATTTTGACAAAATAAGGGATATTTTGGTAATTTTGAAATTTTTTGGGTGTTTTCGATACTTTGGGTAGTTTCAAATGATTTGAGATGATTTTTGGACAAAGTTGGGTGTTCTGGATAATTTTGGGAATTTTGGTCAATTTGGGAGTTTCAAGAGTAATTTAGTAAATTGGGTAGATTTTGGGGCAGAAGGCCAAGTTGGGTATTTTGATAAAATTGGAGTGTAAACCACCCTACTTAAGACATGGACCAATAGAATCCTCTACTTTGGGTCCTACATGTACTGGTCTTAGCTAAATCCTAGCCTAGGGCTAATGGCCTAGGGGATCATCTACATGAGTTTCCCAAAGGGTTAAGGGACCAACTAAGCATGTTTGGGTTCAAGGTTGTGAGTGGAAGTGTAATGTTATAGTGTGTGTGTGTCAAACTAACCAAGACCACACCACCCAGAGCTAACCCTAGGGCCAAGCAATCCTATGGGGACTCCCCTTGAGCTCCCCCATATTGGCCCCACCTACTAAGTGTTAGAGGTTAGGACCAATATGTGGAACTTCAAGTTGAGCAAAGAAGAGTTTAGAGCTTCTAATGTTGAGGGTTTCGTTTCTAGTCCTTTAGGAATAGTCAACTGGAAAGTCCTATGGCTAGACCCTAGGCTACTAAGGAGGAAAAATTAGACCTCAACCAAAAGTGAGATCAGCATGGAGATGTTTTGTGATTTTCCAAAGTCAGAAGGCGTCTCTACGCCTGTAACCCTAATTTCTAAGTTGGGATGGTTATATTTCTTAAAATAATCATATAAATTAAAATATAAATCAAAAAATTATGGGACTTATTTTGGTAGGTTCTCTGTGTTCAGATGACTTTTGAAAAATTATAAATTAAGTTTTAACAGTTATGTAAATTATTATAATCAATAAACCCTAAAAATTCATATAAATTAAAAATAAATTTAAGATATTTCAAAGATTAGCAAAATCTTTTCCACACTATAAATAATGCTTCTTTTAACTCACTGTAAAATTTGAAATTTATTTGATTAATTTTTACCACTAAAGTTGATTTTTTCAAGTAAAATGACATTTTTTGCATTAAAATAATTTTAATAAATTAAATACAATTAGGAAAATTATGAAAAGTAGTTTTGTAAGTTCCTTGTCATCAGGGGAACTTAAGAAAAGTAAAAAAAAATTAATTAAACATTTTATTTTTAAGCCTTTTTTGAATTAAAATAATTAAAAATGATTAAAAAATTTTAAGAATTTTCAAATGCACAAAATTGTTCCTAATTACTTTATGATCACTTGGGACTCATTAGAATCTTTTTTTCTAATTTTTCTAAGTTAAATATAAATTTTTAAAGGATAAAACTGTATTTCCTCTAATTTTCCATTAAAATAATTATAATAAATAAATTAAAATTGAAAAAAATGAAATGTTTATTTATCTAAGTTCTCTGGACTTAGGGAGATTTAATTAAAATATAAAAATATTTTTTTTTAATTAAAACATATTTTTTATTTAATTGAATCATTAAAATCAATAAATAATTATAATAATTAAAATATGACTTGAAAAATTATAAATTTTTGCCCAAGTGGTCCTCTAACCTAGATGAACCTCTAATAATTTTTTCATGACCAAAAATATTATTTTGATTAGTTAAATAAACTAATATTGAAAATCTTATATTCTATGTTAAAATAATTATTTAAATTAAATAAAATTTTGAAAAATCATATTTTCTTCTCTGATATTTTAATTCACCCATGTGTGGGGTTCTCTAACAGTTTCAAAGTTAATTTAATTATATTTGATTAGTTATGAAGTGGAGAGCTCTAGAGGTAAAATGATAATTTTAGGTTTTGATGCCTTAATCAAAATTTAGGATTAACTAAAGGGGAAATGAGAAATTTTGATCCTAATAAACTCTTTTTGATGTTTGAAACATAATGGGTTAAAGGTAGAAACCAATTTGCTACCTTTTCATGAAAAGGGTAAAATTGTAATTTCATAAATTATCAGGACTCGGAAGTTAATCTAATTGGATAATTCTAAAGTTATGGGCTTAAGTTAGGAAGATAATAATTCACTTATTTTAAGCCCCTAATTGGTGATAGCATGATCTTTTGATAAGAATAAATTCCACTTGAATGAATATTTTGATAATTAAAAATTTACCCATAAAAATTATTAAGGGCTTAGTAGTGAGCATGGCTTGATATTTGAACTTTTTTAATGAGGTTTAGAAAAGTTAATATAACTGATAATTAATACCTTTAAACTCTACAATCCCAACTTTAATGGTGGGTACAATATCTTTAATAACTTAAACTTACCTTATGGGCATCCACTTATATAACCCTTAAGTAAAATATCAAGTGACTGCCTGATTACCCCACTCTTAAGATAATCAAAATATAAGGTTCACTAAGGATAGGGTGAATTAATTCATTAAAACTAAATTTAAAATTTTGGATGATCAATTGAATAATATAATAGGTTCAAATGAACTCAAAACATTTTAAAAAGATTTAAGAAGTTGTTAGGGATTATTCCCAGTTGCTTTTATAACATTTTGGATATTTTGAAGGACAATTGGACTTATTATACTTTGTTCCAGAAAATCATCCATCAAAACCTTTAGGGACTCACCAAGTTATGACTTAGTACACCTTCATCTACCCTTGCAATTTATTTAAATGCCCTGCAAACTTATATATATGTGTTGAAAGTTCTAACATTTTAGTGGGAGCAGCGAGAAGAAGACAGGTACGTTTTTACAGTTTTATTTAATTTATATCATTTACTGTAATTTACTTTCGCTTTAAAACATTATACATGTTTGGTTGTAAACTTTACTTCACATGCAAACAAAACAAACTTTCTAACATCAATCAACTCTCTTACAAAATTAATCAACATTTTCAAAACCAAAACAAAAAGAAAAACAACTTTATTATACGTCCTTTTGAATTTATGGGAGTCCCTCGGAATGAGGTAACCCACAGTTGCTAACGAGGTCTCTCCAGTTTAAATGGGTCTAACAACTCGTTTAAACTAAGAAAATTCAAAAGAAAATAGTGGTACCGGAACGAGAGAATCGTGAGATCCTAACCGGTGTCGCTCTAATCAACTTTAACCCCCCCCCCCCCCAATTTTGCAAAAAACACTTGAACAATAACAAAACTTGACACAAAAATTGCAAAACCTTAAACCTGAAAACTCTAGAGCTAGTGCAACAAAGAGCTCGAAGCAGGATGCAATTGGACAGATGAAAATCTACAAAAATAAATGAGTCTGCTCCAAGAAAACTTTCTTTTCCCTAGAATTAAATAACAAGCATAAGATTTTGAAATTGTTTACCTAGTGCGACATAAATTCTCAACTCATCTTTAGGCTTTTGCAAAATCATGTTGTGCAATTTAAGTCCTAACTCGTCTTAGGATTCTGAGGTTGTCGTTTGTCACGACCTAAATCCTCATATCTTTCAAGCTATTTGTGTGATCGTTTACACAAATATAAGCTCTAACTAAAAAAAATTGGCAGAATGAAACACTTGATAATTTCTTTCTCGAAATTGAAGTCAAACCATAGGATAATTTGGGAAGTCACCGAGGTTCTCCTCAGGATCTGTGACAACCCCTAATTTCTCTTCCTTTGGATTCTATAATAAATGTTCCAGATTCGAGTTTCTCCCTTTTACACTCTTGGTCTGACTTTTGAAAAGTCTTATCCTTTGAAATTCTTGAAGACAATGATTCTTGATCTAGATCGAGAGTTTTCTTAAGTGACTTCAGTCATTTAAGATGTAAATTGACTATAGGGGGTTGCCTCTATAGGGAGCTTTAAGAATCCAGGTAATATAAATCATATCTAATATTCTATATTAGGTAGAGAAAATTTGTCGGCTTATATAAATGGTTCGCAGATCAAACGGATGTCATAAATTCTGTAGTTTATTTAATCGAGTCTCACTATTAAGTGATGTATCTATTCCTCGGAATAGGTGTATTACTTGTTGTGTTGTGCTCGTTTATTTAAACTATTGTTTGTATGAGATCAGTTTGGTTTCATATTTTTAAAATTAAAAATATTATTTTTTTTAATTCTAAAGTATAAATATAAATATAAATTAAATTTAACATTTTTTAAAATCAAGCTTCAGGATACACATTCTAGCGACCGACAATTTCTGAAACCACATTTTTGTCGGCCGATAGGTGTCTATTAAAAGAGACCAGCTGGATTCCTCAAGAATTGTGCGATCATATTTTTGATGTACAACTATAGATAACTTACCATTATGTCTGTACTTACTATGTTGTATCAATAATTTTTCTACTATTATATATTTCATTCTCAAACCATGTTAGAATCAAAATTGAACTATCGCTGAACCTCTTCTGAATAATCTTTAAATCATGTTCGAATAATCTTTGAATCATTTTCTCTGTTTGAAAAGTGATCAAACATTATTCAAATCATATTTAAACTTTCTTGAAGTATGACTGGTCTAACTATGTTTCGAAAATGGTTCTAATTATCAACCATGGGCTCAAATGCCAAAAAATAAATAAATAAAATAATGTGTCCAATGTTGCTACAAAATGATTTGATGTATTATTTTGTTTCTTGAGTAAAACTTCAAATAAGTTATCAACGGTTCAAAACGAGGGTATTTTCGTTCAAAAAGGAAGTATGGAACTAAATTTTTAGGAAAGCAAACAACATCCATATTTCTCTAAATTTTTCTATCATGTAGTACATAAAATTCAAATTTCCTATTTCATGCGACACTACATTGGAAAATAAAATTGTTGGCAACTCATCAAAAATATAAAATAAAGAAAATGAAAATCATGTATTTAACTTGCCCTCTGTATATGGAGTGGCCCGCCCGTTTTAAAATTAGTGGTAGTCATGATCCATCAACCTAAAAGCATGGGTATTATGTTTTTCCAAATTAGAAGGTTCATTTAATCATCTTTAATTTTATATAATGCCTCGATTTGCTAGAAAGCAAAAAATAATAATTTTTTATTAAGAAAAAAATCAATTAGTGTTTTATTATTATTATTTGATTAAGAACATCGTATGGACTTGTCAAAAACATAGACTAAATGTTGATCGATGGATCAAAATATGGTTTAGGAGAAGATTGGGGTTCCGAATCAAGGAAAAAAGAGCAAAGTAAATAAAATACATCAAGTGGATATGCTATTTTGGCTAAGAAAATTTTTATGTTACATTTAGGTGCAACCAACATATAATTCTCTTTTTACAGATTTGACATATGAGCGAAACAACTAAAACAGTTCCTTCCTGATTTGCAATCAAAAGTGTAAAATGATTAAATGTTTTAAGAAGCAACGCTCCATATGTTTTGCCTTAAATTGTTTAAAATCACATCATAGGAATACAAATATGATGTCTAAATCCTGATCTCTCCCTCTTCCAAGTCATGATCATTTGCTGAAACTATAATCTTAGCAATTACCTGATCATCGAAATCATCATCTTTGAGGAATAAAGCCAACTGTCTCGAAGCATAGAACAACATGCTTTGACAACCGAACCCCTTCAATTCTTTCACAGACTCATTGAAATCATCAAATTGAATGGTTGCTTTTCATCTGTGTAAATATAGAGAAATGGACATTCAGTATCAATGAAATTGAAGTTTTTTTAAAATTTGATGAATTTAATTACTATTGTATTACGTTCTGCAGAGGGAACCATGATGCAAATAGAAAATAAATAACCTTTTCAAAGACTAGATGAGATTCTTCTCTTTGTTTTTTAATCCCCATCCTTCGCTGAAATTTTGCCTTCTCCATGGTAGATTCAAGAGCTACGACTTTTGCTCAGTCCCTAATCCACATAAAATTTAAGATTTTCTATATAAATAATTAATCATCATATTTTTTTCTTACGTAAAAGATAAATATTTGATGCTTATACCAACTTAAGAAATAATGCGGGTTCTGCCCAGTATATATTTATATATATCATAGGTGGATTAGACATCCGTATTTAGTGCAACAAGCCACCAACAAGTTGGTTTTCCTGATCACAGAAGAATAGCTATGCAAACGCATAATGGTCTTCTAGCCAGCATATCATAAAATGAAATATGAATATATTTATATAACTAGAAATTATAATGCATATAAATATATAATAGATTGACACTTCTATTGTCTGAAAAAAAAAAATCAACAAACAGAATCTTAACTTACACTTATTATGTTCGTTTATAGATTTTGACTTTTGTTGTGGCATCTAAAATTGCCTGGCGCACTTAACGCAATAATGATTTGTGGTTGTTGTTGTTGTGGCATTCTAAATGCACGATTCTTTTCATCCTAAACGGTCCATTGATAAGTTTAATTAGAACATAGCACCATTGTCTTCTTAATTTTTTTGTTTTAAAAAGACTATGTTGTATATATTATCAAACATATAATAAAGGTGAGTGTGCATATAATATTTTGCTGCTGTAATTCTGCACTCCATTTTGTTTCAATAAAACGGTTATTTACCTTAACAGCATGGACGACTTGCAATGATCACATCGGTTTAGGCTTATAAGGGGATCAACGGAACCTACAATTAATATAAATAAATGAAAACAAAAAAACTTATTAACAATCTGAGTTTTTATTAATTCATAATAAAGCAGGAAAATTATCCTATTCAAAATTTATGGAGAAAAAAAAATAAAAATTACTGGCACGAGGAAATCCTTTATTGCCAGTAGTACATGTTTTTTTAGGTTGAGCTCTATGCTGAGGATTCTTATTGTGAGCATTAACCATATCTATCAATTCAAAATAACAACTGACAACATCACTAATTATAAATCATCAAAATGAAATATAAATTAAATAATCATGAAAAATAAAATATTTTAAGTCAATTTTTGAAGGGTTTTCGCAAATATATGTTTCTTACGGTTTCGAGTTGAACAACCGGCTTTCTTTTGCGGACGAATTGAGTTTTTGGAATCCCATTGAACCTGATGTAGGAAAAAAAATTATGATGATTTTATTAGATGAAACAAGACCAAAATAAACGAAGTAATCATTAATATTGGGGACTTACAGTGTTGGAGGTTTTAAGATCCTTTGAAATTTTCTTGAGACATGTTGAGCCTTTAGCCTTTGTAGCAGAAACGTCTGAATGGTTAACCTTTGTTGCAGCATCCACATTCTTCAGGTCTTCATTTTCTTCAGTTGATTTTCTTTTTCTGCTTGTATGAATATATTTTTGCATTAAGGAACAATCGTTATTATGCGGATTTTTGCAGTTTCGTTCTTCTCTTGTGAGAGCACCTTCAACTCTTTCAATGAGCGATCTAGCTTGAGCGAGTTCTCTCAAAAGCTTTCTTTTCAGCAAAATCTTGTCAGCGATGGACATAGATTTTAAGTTATAGAAACAAAAACCCTCACTTTCAAGATCAAACTTCTTTCCTTCGGCTTTCATGATTCGAGACATCTTTGAATTTTGTTGCTTCACAAAAAACTAAGAAAAATGTAAATGGGTAAGATTATGAAAAAACTTCCAAAAATCCGAACTGAGGAGAAAGGAATTAGTATTTCGCTTCTTCTAACAAAGAGAGGCAAGAGGCTCACCTTTGAGTAAAGAGAGCGTGCGGCAAAATGTCGCCTGTGCCTTGGCTCTAATTCGACGAAAGTTAGACGAAGCTGATGATGGGAGAATAAGCCTAGGACTTAATCAATGACGCTGGGCCAGCTTTCCATATTTATCGGCTGAAGTACATGTCCGTTAAAATCCTAACTGAGTCGGGCTATAACAATGAGCAACGTGGCAAATGCTAAATTCAAAATATAATACCTCCGTCTATGATATTTATTATTATTCTCACTGATATATCACCCAATAAATAGCTGATCTAAAATTTGAATCAGAATGCATCTGAAATGCAACAAGTTCGAAGGGGAGAGAGCAAATCGACTGCCACAACTCAAAAAATAAAATAAGTTCTTAAAATGCACGAATTTTAGAGATCTGCCGCAGAATGTTAAGAAGGGTCCATGACCTTCGTTTAAATGCCATTATAAATATCGAATATAACCATTTTGAAGCCCTGCCGCCTAAAACGCAATTTGTTGCATTAGTTGGTTCAAATTCCGTGATTTCGATTTAATTTGGATGATTTAGAATTAGTCTCACATAACCTTTATCTAACAACACTCGTGAGTAATTTCTGGCTTGATTGGCTCAGTCAAAATTTAAGAATTTCAATAAATTTGAGACCAACTTTTTTTAGCTGTTAGTTTTCTTTTTTATTTGAAGTTCTAGCGATAGTAATGCAAAGGCCAATTTTGTACTGTTACAACCAGAATAGTTGATTAAGTTATTAGCGACCACTTGTGCACGAGGAAGTATTAGCTGCCCTTCTCTCTCTTTTCCGATTGGGTGGCCGCCGCTTCTTGTCATCTCCATCATAGGCGGATACTTCTCACTCTGCGGGAACATTTATATACATACCACTCAATTCTCTTGTATTTACATATCAAGCACCAAAGATTCAATTTTTACAACGTGCCACATTTCCTGTAAATGAAGAGTGTATTTCATTTTTAAAATTTAAAATAGTGTAAATTTTTTATGTGATATGAAATATTTGAGTGGTGTAAATGTAATAGTTAAAATTTGAATGTTAGAGGTGTAAATACATAAGAAATGAGTCATATGCATGTAATGGCTTTTTCACACTATTCCCTTGACAGTACTGTTGGCTTTCATTAAAAAAAAACCAACATTATATTTTCTTCCATTTAAACAGAATAAAAATTAACGTGTTGATGTGGAAAAAAATTTACATTAGTACTACACACGTAAAAATAACATGCGTAGTCAATCAAATCACGCCACGACATGTCGCGCGACAGAGCAAAAAAAACGGCGCAGTAACACGGGGAATATTCCCCCCTGTGTTATTCATGTGTTATTACGCGTTATTCATGTGTTATTGCGTGTTATTCATGTGTTATTGATGTGTTATTGTGTTATTATAACACCAAGAATATTCTCAG
>NW_018251897.1:44566-47197 GCF_001263595.1 Phalaenopsis equestris | reverse complement strand
AAAAACAAAAAAAAAAAAAAAAAGAAGCGGGGGGGGGGGGAGGGGGGGGGAGATATTCCCCGTGTTACTGCGCCGTTTTTTTTTTCTGTATCGTGCGGGGTATCGTGGCGTAATTTCATTGGCTACGGACGTTACTCTACGTGCGTACTACTAATGTAATATTTTTTCGTTGATGTGAGACTAAAATGGGAGGTGAAATGTCTTTATATTTTAGCTTTCCCGGGAAACGTGAATAGTTGATTTAAATGATGATTTTTTTTATATAGAGCCAATCTTAATTTTTTTTATTTAGTATTGTTAAATCTCAGGTTGTCTATTGTGAACACGCCTTGAGAGTTAGAAGTAGGAGAATAAGGAATAGAGAGACATAGAGTAATTAGGCCAATTCCTGTAGTAAAACTGAGAAAAAGTCCTTTTAGTCATCTTTTTTGCTTCATATTTATAAATGTATATTTGTACGATTACAGAAAGGAGGAAACATTTAAGAAAACTGCCCTTAATTCGATTAATTATGTTGATTTCATACCAAATCCGTGTGACAATTTAACTTTAAATATGACAGCAACCAACCAATCGACTCTAACTGAGGTGACCCATCAAATGACGATCGCGCATGCCAAAGTAAAATGTTGGTTGGTCGATTAGTTTTGATCGGAAGCCCTTGTAAGGAGCCTCTAGGTGGTTGGGGTTGCAGGCGAAGGGGATAGTTGTTCTTTGGGCAAACAATGCTCGGGGTCATGAAGTCCATCTACATCCTCCATTTGTTATTTGACTTCTGGACCACGACTACATTAGAGACCAAGGATAAAAATTGTACCTCTCGAATGTAGCCCACCTCTTTTGTCTGTTGCACTTCTTCATGGATGGGCTCAGCTAATGTCATAGCAGATGTTCTCATCTTTCTCTTTACTTACCAAGATACTAGATTGATGTTTAGATGGTGACACACTACGTGAATTGGGATTTATGGAGTTTCAATGGTCAACCAGAAAAAAAACATTCTGATGCTCTCCCATAGTGTGTAGACCAAGTCTTTGTACCCTACATTAAAGCTTAATTGATTAGAAAAATTTACTTAGCACTTTATTGGTTGCAGGAATCTCTTCAGTAGTTTTATCGGACTTGAGACCCTATTCTTGCTATTTATGAATGTCGAATAACACTTGTTTTACATTCCTGACAGCCTAGAGGTCTCACTTCTGAGGCTATTTTTAACTTCCCGAAATGGTAACTATCTTTTCATCACATGAAAACTTTATGACAACATGGTATATGGAAACCATGAAATAGAATTCACTGAGTAGATGCTGACTAAATATAACATTATAACTGGGAGGTGCACCAACTACCATTAACACTTTCATATTAGTAAATTGGTTGTCACTGTCTTCCTAGGTGACATATAGCCCGATTATTCCAATGAGTTTCTTTTATCTGGAAAAAACCCATATAGTGGACTGGTTAGCAACACTAGTTGGTCAACTAACAAGTGCATTTTATCAAAGGACTTGAACCAGATATTGCCTGAGCTATCAGTGTCAAGCTAAATAATACTCACAAGGAAGTTATTAATATTTTTCGTGACTACAGTTGTGTCATTTTAGAGATTCTTCTTTGGGGGCAAATCCACGTCAGTAAAAATAATAATGGAACGAGGCTTCTACTTCAGAGCGATAGCAGCAGCACAAAGATCCTAAGTATGGAGCCTCCTATGGTTGGCTTGCCTGACTGAGTCTCCTCTCAGAATTGTTGGAACAATCCCCGTAATGTGGATGGTTTTGGCTCTAATGGGTTCATCTAATTCTTCTTCTATTGAGGCCTTCCCCAGCCTCTGGGTCGATGCCCTTGGGGCCATAAACTTCTTAAGTTTCCTAACCTAGATTAACTCTTTAAATAGATTCTAGAGGTGTCTACAATCCTTTGGACATGACCATGGTCCTGTTGGTATTTTAGATTTTTTTGGTGTTCCAAGGAAAAGCTCTGATTTTGAATGGTGAAGTATTTTTTAAGTACTCCTTACCTTGTATATATGGCTTCTACTAAATCTGTCATTTAAACTTTTAACTGAGTGAGTTTTAGTTTTCCTTGGTCGCATGATAATCAATCATTCGATTATCTCTTCCTTAAATACTTTTTATCAATCATTTCATCACCTTGAAATGGTTCAGCGTGCTCAAATGATGTGAATGAGTTGGGTCTGAGGGATGGGTAGAATCTGAAAACAACAAATGGTTAGTTTTCTATTCAATTAAAAAAATTAAAAGAATTATTGTCAATAACTTAAAAAAACTTATGTGTTATTGATAAGCAGAATGTGGTAGATGCTCCCCATCAACTCCTAGCCAATCGATGCAGCATCGACCTCTATTAAACTCAACCATGCTGCAGTTTGGGTGAGGTTAGGGTTGAGGGTAGAGTTTGGGGTATGGGTGGGGTCAAGGATCGAGGTGGGGGTGGGGAACGTGGTCGGGCCAGTGGTGAGAGTGGGTGTGAGGGTGAGGGTCGGGGTAGGCCTATGAGGAGTGATCGGGGCAGGGATCAGAATGGTAGTCAAGGTAGCGATGAGAGTGGAAGTGAGGGTAGGGGTGGGGGTGGGGGGCGGGGGGGGGGGGGGGGGGGGATCAGGGGGGG
>NW_018251897.1:33632-44097 GCF_001263595.1 Phalaenopsis equestris | reverse complement strand
AATCACAATCTACCTAGATGTAAATTTGATATTTCTTCTGTATATTTTAACTTCAATGATATTACATGTCTTTTATGTCTTTGTTCTTTAATTCAAAATATGTTCAAATAAATTGTAGTTGAAAAAAATATATTTCACTCATTAGTGTACTATACCATTTCTTGAATAATCTTTATTGGTCTATCTCATCATTTGAATAGGTGCTTTCTTTAACAAAAACATTTTATTAATTTTTCTTCATTCCTTCAACTAGAATCTTGTATGGAGTCGATAGTCATTCCCATCAAATGTTGGTCACACATTCAAGATGTACATATGCTCTCAATCTATGGTTATTCAAATCTTTGAAAAATGCACTAGTATTGATTAACAAATTAAGTTTCTGACATGACAAAGTGATTAATGTAGTTGGTAGCAAGTATTACAGGAGGATATGCAATCATATATTTTCTTGTTCAATATATAATCTTCTTCCAACTCAACATAATGGCCCAATATATATGTATACCTACTAGGAAACATCAAAGATTGTTGTCATGCACAAATTTTTCTTTGTTGATCTAAAATAAGGTAGTCCTTAAATTTAAGCTTTATAATGTATCCATAGCTATCTATTGAAGCTCCAACTCTCTTCTTTTATAATATTCCGTCATGTCCAATGTGGCATTCACATAACCTAAGGTTTTTTTCAATAATATCTACCATAGTGTTGAAGATATTATTAAAAAAATTTTCTGTGTGTATGAAATTTAGATTTCCCTAATTTGGGATAGATCCTAGAAATTAATTATTTTGTCTTGTTATGATTATTATAAAATTTAAGAAGATTATGTGAAGATAGCTTTAGAGAACTGGTATTCCATAGAATTGTACTGAAAATCACAATAATTTATGCTCAATTAACATGGGTGGATACCTTGATTTCTCAACTCTATTCTCTTAAGGACATCTCTATTCCTTCTAAATTGATTATGAATGAGTAAGAACATATGATGATAAACGAACAATAATGTTTTTTTAACAATGAATTTTATCCATGTTGTAGATTAAATGCCTCCAATATATCCATATAGTATTGTCAAGCTAATATTTGTATAATGCTCCATCCCAACATAATTCTATACATAAGAGAAATTCACTTATTATCCACATTGGTGGACCTTTCTTTTCGATGTTCTACTTTGAACTAATGTCATAAGTGATCATAATTAATTCCGAAATGATTTAAAACTCATTTGTTAAAGGTTGCAAATGAACATCAATTTTTTCTTTTTTGCTATGTGGATGCAGTATATTCACTATGATAAATATAAAGTGTGTCATCAATGACATCTCAAGTGAAAAGTTTTACAAAGTACCTATCACAAGCTAACAATGGTAGAGCGAGGTGACTTAAATATATGGTGTAAACCCTAGACACAAAACCAAGCATAATTTTTTAAGCTCAACTATAAAATAAGGATAAGTATTTCCCAATGTTTTCATGTTTTTCCATCTATAGGATGACTCAAAGAACTTAATTCAACTAATTTCTTACAAATTTATTTCCTTTTTCATTATTATGCATAGAGATGAGCAATGGTTTTGTATAGTGAAGAGATACCTATACAAAACATCCTTGTATTACCTATTTTTTCTTCTTTTTAGTATAAATATATGAGAACCATAAACTTAAAGTGAATCTCTTTTAGATTAGACTTGTAGTATACCATGTATCCAGTCACACAACAATCTATCTTTTTAAGTGCCATTCCAGACTTTGACATCATTTTCCTTACTATTTGCAAGTCCTCCGGTACAAAATTTTTTTTATGTGTCTCTTTTAGTAATCCTTCAATCTAGTTAAAGCATTCTTGGAGTATGATGCATATATTCTATTTTGATGCATAAATAATTTAGGAGCCAGTAACACATAATGGGTTGTGTAAAATTCTCACAATATCCATTATGCGATAATCAGTAGTTCATAGAATTTTTAATTTTCTCTGTTTGGGAACTTCATCTCATCCACTTATCTAATAAACTGAGCACTTGCAACATTGAACTTCATTTCTTCAAATCTACTGAAATCGTACTCAAACGGAGGACCAGAGCTTGTTATTATACCAGCCTGATAATCAATGTGCAATTTAAAATCATCATGTGAAGCCTAGAATTAGTAATTTGGGTTAAATCAGCTATGATATAAATCTAACCATACTTTGTCCAGCATTATGTATGCCCGATTCTTCTGCTTTGCACATTGGCATCATAACTTACTCTCTACAAAATAAATAAGAAATTGTGTTGTTGCTTGCATGAAAGACTCAACAAAATTTAAGAACTCATTAGTCGGCTAATCACAATCTACCTAGATGTAGTCTATTGTATATTCATGACCTTTCATTCCAAATATCTATTAAGAATCAATATATTTAAGAACAAAAAATTTAAAACTTTAATAAAATATATATATTTTTTATATATAAGTATGTATGTAAGATTTAAAATTGACACCTTAATTCGGTAAATTGGTAACTAACACCCAACTTTTCATATCATATCAAAAACCACCATTTTTACGTTTAAAAAGTGAAATACACCATTTCATTCATATTTAAGGTGGCATTTATGAAATAACTGAAGTATGGTTGTTAGATGAGAATTGAGTGGTTAGAATGAAAAGATTTGTTAATAGTAATTATATATGGAATGATTAATGCGCATTTGTGAACCCCACATAAACTTGGACTGAATCACAATTCTATGTAATTGAAAATTTACATACATGCCATTAGAAGTGTAATGGAGCCAAGAAGACTCGTTACTTGACTCATGCTCAACTTTATAAGTGGCTCATAAAGTAAATAAGTCAAGCTTAATCGGGCACCAGATTGACTATTTAGCTTCTAATCTGATTGTATATAAGTCTTTTTATTATATCACTAGCTTAAATTAATATCATTTTCTCTCTCATAATAAACATGCTAGTTCAAGAGCAGTTTGAAGTCGTAGATTAAACTCGAGCTCAAGTTCGGACTCTATTAATTATGTATGGTCAACCTCGAGCCGAGATTGGCTCGAGCTCACTCAACTTTTATATTCACATATCTAATGCATTACCTCTTGGCTCGAGCTCAACTCGAGTAGTATATTTACATATATATTGCCTAAACCCTAGACATATCTGTACCAAAGTTCATCTTACTTTAGAATTTTCCCAAAACAGTCAAGGGACATTTACATACATACCACCCAAAACACCTAAACTTCACTTTTTATTATTGTACCGCCCGAAAAAGTTATAACACATAGAAAATACCACTGTTTTAACTTTTAAAAAGTAAAATATTCATTTTCATGTATATTTAAAGTGACATATACATAGAAATTTAAGTTTAGATGTAGATATATAAATACATAAGAATTTAGTTTTATTCATGTAAATATGCCATTATGTATGCAATTGCCGCAACCTAATTGGAAAATTAAATACAAAACAATTGAAACAATATCTAAACCCTAATTGCTATTTGGAAGTAGGATTGGAGCAGAATTTTGGCATGATTTGACCTAAATCTAGCCCAATAGCAAAAATTAAATCTTAAAATATTGCATGTTCTCAAATCCCATTTTTCTTTCATTTCTCTTAGAATCTAGGATTTCTTTCTTGGTTTCCAAATTTAAGTGAACTAAAAAAACTAAAACTTGTTAAGTTAAATGGAAGGAAAAGGGACAAAGATGAGGGTTACCTTCCTTAAATAATTTAGAAGCAAACTGAAAGGAGGATAAAGAAAAAGGAGTATTGGAGGCCTTCATATGTCGCAATCCCATTGCTATTATCCTAGTAAGCTCTAGCTACAGCTGAGTTAGGTTTAGTCATGAAGGTGATGACTTTGGGTGAAACTGGGAGAGCAAGGAGAGAGAGGATTTTGAGCATGAGAGTTGGCGACATAAGAGGTGAAAGGGAAGATGATGTTGCATCCATGTAGAAACTGTAATCTCTTGTGTCATGTCCTCCTTGCTCTGGCATAGTGCAAAAAGTAGAAAACATCTGTTTGTCCCCTAAGGCCGTCTGGTGATCAAGCTACGCTTCGCGACAAAATCCCCTTGCATATACTTAGAGGCACAACTATGTCACAGCTAAAGCAGACGTAGTCCCTCCAAGTCCAAGTCAGGTCGATATCCATATGGTAGTCTGCTAGCGTTCATCCTCGTAATGTAATTGAAACTCTTCTTTGTAGAACTATGAGATGCAATGCTTTTCCAGATTTGCTCCATTTCTTTTCAAAATCAACATTGATCCTGGTTGCAGAGGAATCTCCATAAGTCCTCAAAATTGCCCAGAGCCGACAATCTATATTTCTTTCCCAAATAAAATACTGCTCTTGTTCATGAATAACACGGTACAAAATGGTCTTAGAAAGTCATGATGACCAATGTGCGGTGGAATACAGTCTCCCTCTTCATAAATAGTGAAGATACAGCTATTTGGGATGTAATATGCTGATGGAACTTTCCATGCCACCTTTCTCTTAATCAACTTCTTTACTATAAAAGGCGTGAAATCCACTTTGTCATGTCTCAAAATTTTTGGGGGGTTCTCATCCCTGTCTTTTGTAAAATTCTAGCTACAGCCACACTGGATAGTAATTCTACCTTTCCACCTCATCTACTTTTGTGGATCTCAATATGTCTTCTTCATTATCAATCCAGCTTGACCTCATCTCTTAAGTCAAAAACGCAATCCAATATCTTCCTTTCATCCCTTTCAGAGAATATAGTCCCTCCATAATATTTACAAACTTTCCTTGTTTCTCAAAAAAGTGCTAAAACTCTTGCTTTCGGACTTTGCGTATCTTTCCCAGCTCAGATATGGGGATGATCTGTAACTGTAAGGGCCGCTTCTCCAGCTCATCTCAACAAGCAATCTATGGTCGTCGTAGCTCGATGAACTGCTGTATGTACGACTCTACATCTGGGTGCTCCGTGTTTCTGAACATCATAAAGGCTACAATACACTCTTCAAAAGTTCTGTAATGCTCCAAATGGAGAACATTACACACCAGGCACTCTGTGAATGCTCCTGCTGACGATGTCCGCCTTGGTATATCTGCATTGCATGTCGGGCATCCTGTACAAAGCTCGTCAAGTGGACTCTGTAATGATGCAAGCTCTATGGGGATAACTGGCTCGTCCTCTGTAACTGGGGCATTGGTAGAAGTTTCTTCCAAATTCTGGTTGTGAGTTTCCTCCTTCAAAATTGAGGTGAGCTACTGCCTCTCTGGCACGCCTCCTATCCAGTTAATCCAAAGCTTTCTGAGGTATTAAGTCCCTTGTCGGTGTCATGACCATGGACTGTATGTGATTGACCCTCTTCACTCAGTCTTGTGTATATGGAACTTTCTCTGACTTCTTCCTCTTTAACGATGATTCCCCTTTAGCACTGATTTTCATTACTGATTTTAAATCTTTCGCCTATCTATAATTGACTATATTCATTAGGGGGTCTTCATAATCCACATTGACTTTTCCATAGTCAATGTCAAAGTTCACAACACCACCTCGTGCCAACCTCTCTTTGTTTAATGCAAGATTCAAGCCATCTTTAAAAGTGAAAATCAACCTCATACCTGACATTTCCCTGTGAGACAAGACAAAAGAAACATGAGCACGTTGAAATTCCAAATGAACGATAACAATAATAGCTCACTATTAAGTCGATTCAAGTTATGTATGTTCATTTTATATTAGTTATATTATTCAAGATAACAATAACAACTCATTAATAAAGTTAATGTTCATTTTACGAGTAATTTTGATGTGTAAATTTTATTTCATCAAATTGCATTACAGAATTGTTGGGACCCAGTCACAGACATTAGCGATATAGCTACTCTCGGAATAATGAACTTGTCTTGTAGAACGTCAAGTTTCATAGTACTTCTTTAAATATTAGCTATTGATCGGCAACATGGGACTTTAACCTTGGGAATCCACAAAATGGTAAGATCTCCTTGAGTAAACCTTCTTTACTACAAATGGTCCCTCCCAAGTTGGCTCAAACATTCCACCTATTTTGCAATGTGTAAGAATAGGCTTTCTGAGAACAAGGATGAGGTCATCAATTTTGAATGTCCTTAAGCATACTAGTTTGCCGTGGGCTTGAATCGTCTTTTCCTGGTAGAGTTCCAAGTTTTGTTGCACTATTAATCGCTTCCCTTCAAGACTTTCCAATTCTGCAAGTCAAAGCTTGGCGTTTTCTTCTGCGGTAATCTGGTTGGCCATAGTGACTTTGAGGGAAGGCAGCTGCACCTCTAACGAAAGCATTGCCTCAAACCAGTATACGAGCGCATACAATGTAGGCTGCATCGGAGCCCTGACCATTGTCCTTTATGTCCACAAAGCCTCATAGCAACTTCTCGTTCCATCCTCTTTTGTTATCGTCAAATATTTTCTTTAAAATTTGCTCGAGGGTTTTTTTGAAAGCTTCTGCTAGGCTATTTTCTCAGAGGTAATAGATCGTAGAGTACCTCCAATCTATACCATCACTTATGATGAAGTTTTTGATCTTCATGCTCTTGAAGGCAGACACGTTTTTTGAAATAATTCTTTCAGAAAATCGAAACTGTAGATGATTTGATTTTTGAAAAATTGAAGAACGTGTTTTGCTATAACTTCTCATAAAGACACTGCCTCTGCTCATTTAAGGAAGTAATTCATAGCTACGAGAATAAATCTATGCCTTTTCAAGGATGGAGGGTCTATAAGTCTTATTATATCCGTGCCTCAACACTCGAATGGTCATGACGCGACTGTCATGTGTAGCACATTAGGAGGATTGTGTATGAATACTCCGTGTATTTGGCACTGGTGACACCTCTTAGCTGTTTCCATATAGCTAGACATCAGTGCCGACTAGTAATTTTGAGTCACTTATTCTTCATCATCATCTCCGACCCTAATTGATGAGCACCACACAACCCAGCATGCACCTCTTTGACAATATTCTATGCTTCTGTTTTGCTCAGACATAGCACCCACATCTGATTAAAGGACCTTTTGTAGAGGACATTATCTATCAAGGCATATGACAGAGCTCTTTTCATTATACGATGTGTCAATTACTTATCATCTAGTAGCTTTCATATTTGCAAATATTCTATTAATGTTTTGTGACAATCTTTGGTATCCTCAACTACTGTTGCTGCCATCTCTTCCTTTCCCAATTTATGCAAGTTATCCAAGTTAATTTGTAACAGAACCTGGCTTCCTTGTATTATGATTTCGATGGAGTCCTATGGAGGGTAGGCCAAACTCCTTAGCAAGCTTGGTTAAAGTGTCTGAATGGGCATTGTCTCCTCGACGTATTATGTACATTGTTACACTAGAAATTGATCCTGATTATTTAAATGCAATATAATAATGTCTTGGATAATACTTTCACTTTTATTTCCTTACATTACAAGAGTACCAAAAATTTGATCCTGGAGAAAATAAGAATTTAACGTTTCAATTTATATATATTGGAATACTATGCAAGTATACGTATCGTTATCAAGTAATATAAGACATTTTGATTAATCCTTGAATATCGAACCCACAGGAATTATTCACAATATGCACTTTTAAATTGCAAACTTTATATTTAAAAAAGACAATTACTTAAACTATATATATTTTAACAGTAGGTAAAATTCAATTCTTTTTGATACTTTTGATATTTTCACAAAATAATAAAAACTTCTAAAGATAACTTGAGTTTATGTAAAACAAAAGCACTGAATATGAAAATATTTTTCTCCTTATCATGAATCAGTAATAAGTATAGGAATTCTGTTGTGGAAGTATGCAAAATGTGTTGGCCAAATAAGAGCAATATTTCTTTACCCTTACTAGAGATGCTATAAAGAACATTAGTTAATTTAAAATTTGAATAGCTCTGGAGACCGGCTAGGCAGGGAAGATACTAGCTCTCACTCTAGAGTTCCATTGATTCCCTCCACTAGGGGGCTAACATCTCGTATTAGAACCTAAACAATAAACCAAGTTGGGGGCTTTAGCCTGTCACTCTAAAGTCCTCTAACTCTACCCATTTCAAAGATTATTTCCCTATTTATTTGCACTAAATCATATGAATTACATTCTCATTCATACAACCTCATGCGATTCTTTCCATTTGTTGACCAATACAATACCAACACGGTTCTTACATGTTCTCACAATAAATTTTAACATCTGGATAAACCGAATCAAGAAATAAATGAAGTGCATAGATTTAAATCATCACAAATTCTTCCAACATTAAAGATCAATACTCTAAAAGAGAGTTCAAGTGCCAAATACAAATTTAGTCTGTCAAAAGTAAAGAGAAATCTAACAAGTCTCCTGAGAAAAATTTTTAATCAACATGTTGTTTGGTATTTAGTATGATAGGAGGATGAATATATTAGATATAACAATACATTTAGTATTTTCATATTACCAATCAAGAAAAGTATTCAGAGATAACTATATACATTGAAAATAGTCAAACAAATTTAGTCTAGATATTACAATAAAAAAGTGTCATCTATTTCGGAAAGATTCAATGTCATCATGATCGAGCATATGGACAATTATTTGACTTTATTCAAGAAAAAAGTAGAAGAATGCAACATACTTTCAATGATCTGGAATGTTGTAATCTTGTAATATGTTGATGAAGCTAAGCATAAGGATCAATTTTCAAAATTGCTTAGAATTGATCACGTGTCTCAAGTTCCCAGCACATTAGTGCATGCACTAAAATTTTTTGAGAAAAATTAAAAAGGGGAAGATTGCTGAAATGAGGCTTGCTCCTCACAACAAAGTCTATGATGACTATTATCATAGATGTTAGAATGTTTTATGGTTAAAATGTTTCGTGTTGGGCAGATAGAACAGTGGGTGAACTGAATCCTATATATGTTATTGTGTACGGATCCTAAGACAAATTTTGAGCATTTTTTTCTGGTTAAAATGTTTCGTGTTGGGCAGATAGACAAATTTTGAAGCATAGAACTATACATTTGGTTGTTAGTGCTCCATGATGAACACATTCAGCCCAACTGATTAAAGGAAACAAATTTAGTATGGGTATGGCAAAGAAGACTCGAGAAAGCCTCGGTTTTTTCAATCCTCTGTGATAGATGACTTGATTCCCCAAATTTATAAGCCATATGGCACCATCAAGAGCATTATTAACTACATTTTATCAACAAACAAGCTTTCCAAACATGAAGCCACTGTAGAAATTGCAGCATTCTTATTTGAATAGCAAGTTACTGCTTTCATTGAAGGCTTGGCAATCATTAGAAAAATACCTATTTTTTTGCTAATGTGATTAAAGATCATATTATTTGTGATATTTTTCAGAGGAAAATGAATATTTTCTCAAAATCCTAACATCAGATTAACCTATAGCTAAATCTAAAGGGCACATCCTGATATACTGTTAATTATGTATGTATTTATCTGCTTTTGAACAGTTATACATTAACCTGTTATAAAAGGTAGATAAAATGTTTCCTTTAAGAATATAACAAATGTATTTTAGTTAAACGTTTTAATTTTTAATTATTCTTTCTCTAATGTGCAACTATATATTATATTGATGATGCGACCAAATGTTTTTGTGATTAAAAAAGACTAATTAGTCATATATTTACAAATTTATAATTATTTCATAGTTAAATCATCAATAGCATTAAAGATACTTTTTGCAGCCATTATTTTTTAAAAATAAAATATTTTTACATTCTAGGCCTCCTTTAATTGCTCATATGCTGTAAAAATGTAATTTTTTAGGCAAGTTATAATAGATTAATTTGGTTAGAAATCAAATTTTGTTTTAATTTCCATCTATCCTCTCAAAATCTCCCAAATTATATTGATTTTATTTTAACATGAGAATTTTTAAGATAAAATTAAAATTATCCCATTTTGAGGAGGGCTTATTTGGTCCGGAGCACAGACGTAGAGACCGGCCGCACTCCAATCAAATAAAGGCACATGTATTTGTGGGCCCCACTTCTAAATAAATAAATAAAAGACTTTTAATTACACGACCCGGCCCGACTCAGCGTATCACAACATGAAAAGACATTATTTGGTATATTTCCCACCTATTTAATTACGTTGGCCCGGCCCGAACGCCTCCAATCGGGCGAAATTTAAACTACCAAAATAAACCAGAACATAAACAGACCCCCGGGTTGTTTCGCTACGTAGTGCTCCATCCTCTGCTGCAAGAGAATTCCCTTCGAGTTTTAGGGTTTGCATTTGGTATTGTCATTCGCCCCATTCAAGTCCCCTCTTCACACGAAAAATGGAAGCTAACGAGCCCACCGAAGAGACTGAAGTGCCCGAGATGATGAAAGCTACTGAGCATGAGAAGGAAAAGAGATGCAGAAGAAGAACACCAAAGAACGCAAGAGTCATGAAAGCGCATCAAGGTAATATATTC
>NW_018251897.1:27688-29199 GCF_001263595.1 Phalaenopsis equestris | reverse complement strand
CATTTTTTTAAAAACAAAATTAAAAAAAAAAAAAAACATCCTTCCGAAGCAGGTAACGAGATTTCAAATTCCAATGACCAACAGCTTCTTACGGGCAAACCCCACACCAAAAATAGTGCCGACAGGTTCTTACATGTTCTCACAACAAATTTTAATATCTAGATAGGTCAGATCAAGAATTAAATGAAGTACATGGAATTAAATTATCACAACTTCTTTTAACATTAAAGATTAATTCTCTCGATAAATTCCATCCAGCACTTTAATTACTTATCATTTTATGGAGAAATATAAGGAAAACTACTCAGAATTCATTGAGAAAATAAAACCACACTTTAGTTTAAAAGTAGAAATCATTGTCAAACTAACAAGAAGTCTCAATTAAAATAAAAAGTAGTTTAAAAATAAAGATAAAAAATTATCTCAAATCCTCCACCAAACTCTTGAAGTTCTTTTGAAGATTTTCTCTCTTACAACACTCTTAACTCTCACAACAAAACTAAAAACAAAAAGGATAAAGTAAATTTGTGGTGCCTGAAAAATCTCTTCAAAAGAATTTCTCAGGACTCCCCCCTTTTTTCTCTAAACTTCCTTCTTTTATAATTTCTAAACAGGTGCCTTGCTCTCTCTTCAAAATATGTCCTGATTCGATGGATTTCCCAAGGGATGCCTCCTTTCACAAGTCTGTTAACCATATTTTCACTTCTAGTGGTCATAACCACCATCTTTAGCCAATAGATGCCTCAAATGTCCTTTCAAAATTTGGCAAAATAATTAACCAGTCAAATAACTGCCTTTGGCGCTTAAGAGCGGGGCCTCTGATGCTTAGACGCGACCTTCTCTGTTTCACTGGTGCATAAGCGCCGGATCTGGCGCTTAGGCTTTAAAACACTTTTGCACCATTTTTATATTTTTTCTCCAAATTTGATCCTTTTTCACTCATTTTAGCTTTTTTCACCTTTTTATTATACATGAAAGAAAAACACACAAATACCTTCCATTAAAGCGTAATATCTCAAAAATAGGTATAGAAATGTGTCTAAAAACACTATATAGTTTAGGTGTATCAAAATCTCCCAAACCTAAATTGTTACTTGTCCTCAAGTGACACTTCAATCTTTAAAAACTAAATGCGTATGATATGTATATGAGTTTCTTCAGGAGTTACTAAAATTTAGATTTAGAAATATAGTAGTCCAATTTAGAAAAAATATTTAGTAAATGAGACCAACTTAAACTAGAAATTTTTAATGTTAAGATATATGAAAATATAAGTTTCTATCTAATTCAGAAATATCGTAGATTTTCCAAATATAGAATTTAGTTCTTTTATTAACTCCACTTAAAAAAATTTTATTAAGAATAATTTTACTTAATACAAGTTTAGAAAATGTAATAAAGCCTTTTCTTTAAGTTGATTCAAGTGAAACCAATTTTTGATTAAGCATCTCCTCAAGCTTCTCCTCACTCATTGCTTCTCCTCCCTTATTTTTTTTTTCTTTTTCTTTGTC
>NW_018251897.1:13446-27434 GCF_001263595.1 Phalaenopsis equestris | reverse complement strand
TAGTTTTTTCTTCATTACTATAAATTTTAAATAAATTCTCTTACTCATTTCTATAATCAAAATTTTACTTCCCTGATATAACTTCATATACATGATCATTTTTCTTTTCAAATCAAATTCACTTGTAGCTCATTTGAGAACAAATAAAATTCAAGTTTTAAAAATATTTTTCATTCACCCCGAACTTAAATTTTTAACAACATCAAACAGTTTAACAGTAGATATATATAAGCAGGAATAAAAATTGAAATAACATGCGTACATGAATTTTTATAACCTAATTATACAAGTATAAAACTAAAAACAGGAGTAAAATTAATTTTTAATCAATTTTTTATCATTTTAATTTTAATTCAACATGTAGAGATTCATTAGACTTCTGAGTAGTGGGTACAGACTAAAAACAAACAAACATATTAACTTAGATCTCAAAGTCTAAACATAACAACAAGCACACTAACAAAATAAAGAAAAATACAGTGTAGCAATTTTTTGAAATTATGGTTTAAACTTAAAGCTAGAAAGATTTTCAACTTTTCAAAAGACAGAAATAAGTTCAATTCTAACTAACTAAAACACATTACTCAACATACAACAACAATTACTACCTTATAATTTAAAACAAAATACTAAAAAAATACAAACATTAAAATAACAATTAAACAAAAAGTCTCACACATCACATAGTCCAAACAAGCACATAAACTCAAATATATCAAGTCCAAACCATGTAGTCCATCACATATTACAAATATAAAAATAACTCAGTCCTCCTCCTCATCATCAAAGTCATTGTTGTTCCAGACATCTGTAAGCATATAATCAGGGTATCTTGGATATGAAGGAAATTCCACTCCTTAGTTATCCCTAATGAGGCTTTCCAAAGATGAGTGAAATTTCTCCTCATAATCACTATGCCTTCTAGCATGCCCATCAATATGATCTACAAAATTTTCTAAATTTCAAACGTTATCCACGGTATAATTAATATTATCCATCATCCTCTTCAATAATTGATCCTGAGTTTCAGTAGACTTACCTCTAGAAGTAGATGCTCACGAGGTAGATGATCTCAATGTATAAGCAATAGAGGTGAATGCAGCAGACGTCAACATTCCATAAATTCTTGAAAATCCTCTAGTAGTAGCGGCAGTGGAAGAACAGATGATAGTTTGATAAATCAAAGCTCCAATATTGATAAGCTTGCCCTCCTGAATACAATAATTCAATGTTGATCTCTTTCTTGTAACTTTACTAAGATGATTTGTCTGTAACAACGAGCTGAACTAAAGTAGTGCCACGCCTTAGATGGTGCACTTAACTTTGAAGTGAAAAAGTTGACTCTCATCTCATTTGTAATTTGCCAGAGTCCCCTTCCAACAGTCAAATATAAAATAAACTTGTCCAGTTCCGTCTCAGTCAGGCTATAGTTTGTATAAAAGCACAAAGTATCAGGTGGTAAACGGGAGAACATATTGACTACCTCCGGTGAAAAAGGTATCAATTTTCCTCTGACCATGACTTGATCCTCTTCCTCCTTAGGAAGGTTTGCATAAAACTTACATACTACAGATATCACAGCCATAACAAAAAATCAACAAAATCGTTCCATTGTTGGTGAGCGATCAAATCTTCCAGGTATCTACTTGGATTTTTGAAACACCTCTCAAGAATCTATTTTTGTGACTGTAGAGCGTCACTATATTTGTTCTGAGCTTTCGAACTCACAAACTTGCTTGAATCAAAGTGGGTTCTTCCCTTACTCCTCTTCATTCTTGGGGCCATTCTACAAATTTCATAAAATTCCACAATAATTTCAAATATCAAGTCTAATCCACTAAAGTTAACTCTTATAAGCATAAAATACACTTTCTATGCAATTTCTATAGATTTTTCCTTATTTTTCACCATGAATAGTGATTTTTGTGTTTTTCCAAATATACTCATGATACATGATAAAAATCCAAAATTTAGACATAAAAATGAAGCTCTTACCTTCAATCGTTTCCATGGCTGAGTTGGTCACAACCATGCAAAACAAGGAGTATTTTAGAAAATCCCTGTCGATGAAGCATGGACTTGCACTTTGAAACCCGAACAAAGCAAATTTGGCTCAAATCCACCATAAAATCTCCACAAAATGGTTTCTTCTAGACTTCAAAATCATAAACTCGAGAGGAAGAAGATGATGTCAAGAGTAAAAATGGCAATTTTTTGGGTTATTTTTCACCTTTAACCGTTTGTGAATCAGTTTTCGTGAATCCAATTTTTGTGAACTAACGCTTAAGTGCGGATAAGTGGCGCTTAGGCGCCTGCCTCTCAGGTTACATCACGCTTAAGCACGAGAATGTGGCGCTTAGGCGCGAGTACATGATTTTTGATATTTTTGAATTTAATTAAAATGCACTATTAGGCTAAGTATAGCACCCCTAAATGGTCTTATAACACTTAAATGACTATTTTCCTCTCCCTTAACTCTCCTCTCTCTCAAAATTCTCCAATATAACTAATTCGATTTGAGGCTAAAATTATACAAATGTTTACACAAACAAACACATATATTCATTTACAAACTATTACAAGAAACATTCAACACATAACTCTCATTTCAAAGAGTCTCGGATGAGAAACTTTTTCTATATATAAACATTAAACAAACATTCACAATTAAACACATAAAAGACAAACACTAAAAATACGATTTACTACTAACACATAAAACAACGACTCCTAACAAACAAACAAACTCCAATACTGAAATTAATTCCATTCTTCATTTGTTGGGACAAATTCCTTCTTTCATTAGTCTCTCCTTGGGCATGCGGAATATAGAGTTGATAAAATGGGCGGTGGTGACGAGCTCTGGTACAATCTTCTTCAATCCATTTCTGCTTAAGATGCATCGCCTTATCCACTTCCTCTATATAACTAGTATGAATAAATTGTATTTTCAATTGCCATCTAATATGCTCTAGATGTGCATTAACTTCAATTACCTTCGTCTCAAGTAAAGCCACTCTAGTCTCAATTTTGTTGATCTTGTTCACTATTCCTTCAATAATAATGGCTAATAAACTACTAACGACTAAGAAATTGTTATGCATCTCTTGTGCACTATGACTAATGAATTTCTTCTTCAAGACCTCTTTCTTTTTCTTTAAATCCATCTCCCATGAAGACATTTTCTCTAAATCTCTCTTTCTCTTAGAATTTAGGGTTAAAAATGATTTGGGGGTGAAATTTCATCACAAAACCCTTTTATTTATAGGCCTAAATCCATTAAATAACTTCTATGCACGTCCTAAAACTTCCATGGTACATTTAAGTCAACCAATTGGCGGTTAAAACTTCTAGAAATTGAATTTCGCATATGGTTTTTAACATCCTCGCTTAAGCGCCAGTGCTCAATTTTTCACCAGTTAACTTAACATCCATAAACTCATTTTAGCATGTCTAGATCATTAAATAAAGTCTTAAAATCATTAATAACACATAATAGTTTCAAAAAATAATACCCTAATTTTTCTTAATCACACACAAACAACAATCAAATCAAAAACACATTGATAACTATGGGTTGCCTCACACAAAGTGTTTGGTTTTACGTCGTCAGCCCGACATAACCAGTGTTTATTCTAGTTGACCCAACATCATTCGATCATTAAATTTATGCTGATCCCATACAAAATAAGGTTTCAATTTATGACCATTCACTTTAAATACTTTCTTAGTTTTGGGATCTTTGATATACACAGCTCCATAAGGATAAACTTTCATCACAAAAAATGGGCCCACCCACCTGGACTTTAGTTTACTTGAAAATAATCTTAACCTTGCATTACATAACATAACTTGTTGCTCTAGGTGAAAATTTTTAATAAGAATCCTTTGATCATGCCACATCTTTATCTTTTCTTTGTATATCTTTGCACTCTTATAGGATTCATTTCTTATCTCTTCAAGCTCATTTAGTTGTAATAATCTTTTCTCACAAGCATCTTTTAAATTATAATTGAACTTTTTAATCGCCCAATATGCTTTATGCTCAAGTTCAGCTGGTAAGTGAAAAACTTTCTCAAATATTAGCCTATAAGTGGACATTTTTATAGGAGTTATGTATGTAGTCCTATAAGCCCACAAAGCATAGTCAAGTTTGACTGACCAATCCATTTTTATTGGATTCACATATTTTTTCATAATTCTTTTAATTTCCCGACTGGATAATTCAACCAAACCATTTGTCTAAGGATGATAAGCAGTAGCAATTCTATGATTTATATGATATCTCTTTAAAATTTCTCCATTATGAAATTTCTAAAATGACTTCCCCCATCAGTTATGATCACTCTCGGCATCCCAAATCTACAAAATATGTTTGTTTTAAAAAAATTTTTAACACTTTGAGCATCACATCAAGGTAAAATAATAGCTTCTATCCATTTGGATACATAGTCCACTGCTTACAGTATATCTAAATTTCTGAAAGATGGTATAAATGGTCCCATGAAATCTAATCCCCAAACATCAAATATTTCAACTTCTAGCATAGAATTGAGGGGAATCTCATTTCTTCTAGAAATATTACCTAATTGTTAACATCTATCATAAGTTTTGATTTAAGCATTAACATCTCTAAAGATAGTCGACCAATAGAATCCAAATTTTAAAATTTTGTATGTTGTTTTATCAACACCAAAATGTGCCCCAAAATCAGAATTATGACATTTTTGGATAAATTCATAAGTTTCTTCTAAAGGTACACATCTTTGAATAATCAGATCATTTCCTTGTTTATATAAAAATGGGTCATCCCAAAAATAAGTCTTAGCTTTAGATATAAATTTCCTCTTCTTTTGGTATGTCATTCTATAGGGTGACAAGATTCTATTTTCTATAATCAACGCATATTCACCACTTTGTGATTCGTCTAATAGTTATTAATTCTTTATGTTCATTCATAGTCACAGTTACTCCTCCTTTCTTAGGAACGCAATGAATTGGACTAACTCATGTACTATCTGAATAGGGTAGATAATTCTAGCATCTAATCACTTTACAATTTCTTTTTTTACCACTTCTTTCATAATACTTTGAGGATCAACCCTGGGTTTGCAGTTCTCTTCCATATGAATTCTATGCATACAAATTGAATGACTGATTTTTTTAATATCAACTATTGTCCATCCAAAGATTTTCTTAAAATTTTTTAAAATTTTCATCAATCTTTCTTCTTCTTCCTTCCTTAATTTTGAGGAAATTATAACTGTTAAAGTGGAGGAATCACCTAAAAAGGCATATATTAATGGATCAAGAAGTAACTTCAACTCAAGTTCTGGAGGTTTTTCAATCGATGGACAAAATGATTTAACTTTTCCTATCGTGTCCAAAATTTCAAAACTTTCTCGAACATAGTTTAAATCTTCCTTAAAAAGATCTTCATATTGATCTAATTCCGCTTCTTACTCGTGTTCCAAATCTTTTACTTCAGATTTTTCTTCATAATTAGTTTTGAAATGACATTCACTCACATATCTTATAACATCCATTCTATAACATTCATTATCTTTACCTTTTGTAGAATACTTCATTGATCTTGAAATGTTAAAAGTAACATTTTGATCATTAACGCACATTGTTAATTCCCTTTTCTACACATCTATCATTGCTCTTCCTACGACTAGGAAATCTCTCCTTAAAATGATAGGTATCTCTTTATCTTCCTCCATATCCAGCACAATGAAATCAACAGAAAAGATAAATTGATCCACTTTCACTAAGACATCTTATATAACTCCTTTAGGGTACGTTATCGAATGATCTGCTAACTATATAATTATAGTCGTAGGGTTTATTTCTCCTAATCCCATTCTTTTAAATATTGATAATGGCATAAGGTTAATTCTTGCACCTAAATCACATAAAACATTCCCATAAAATCTGTCTCCTATCCCACATGGAATTATAAAGCTATTAAGATCTTTAAGGTTTCAGGAAGCTGTTTCTGAATAATTGCTTTGCACTCCTCACTAAGTGCAACAGTCTCATTATCTTTAAACTTCCTTTTCCCGTTGAGAATATCCTTCATAAACTTTAAATAGCTTAGCATTTGTTCTATTGCTTTAGCAAATGGAATATTAATTGTAACCTTCTTAAAAATTTCCATAAAATTTGAAAATTGCTTATCCAACTTCTGTTGATGAAGTTTCTGAGAAAATGGAGGTGTTGGTTTTTCCAAATCAATTTTCAGTGGAGAAATAAGTCTTTCAGAATCTCTTGAAGCATCTTCTTTTGATTTTTCAATTTCTTCTCTCTTTACTTCAGTTTCTTTTTGAACCTTACCTTCCAACTCTCTTCCACTTCTAAGTGGAACGGCTTTTACTTGCTTTTTATTCTGGTCTTTCAGATTTGTTTCAATATTACTAGGAAGTGTTCCTTGGGATCTATTACTTAATGAATTTGTGATTTGTCCAAGTTGATTCTTAATATTTCTAATTGTAGCTCATTGACTTTGGAACCGATTTTCTATTTGTAACACCAATTCTTCTATAGCCAACCTCTTCCATTAAGTTATGGATTACTGTTGAAACCTAGATGATAAGTAGATCTATAATTATTATTCCCTGGGTTGTTTAAGTTTCCCAATGGGTTTACTTGATTGTTCCCCCATTGTTGATTATTACCACCCGTAGTATTATTCCAATTGAAGTTGGGATGTTTCTTCCAACCTGGGTTATAATAATTTGAATATGGGTTATTCTGCTTGTTATTTATGGAATTCAAAGTTTCTAATGATGCTTTAGAATCTATCATTTAGCCTAATGAATTCTCTTCAATCATTGAAATTGGTTGAGAAAAATTCATTCCAAATTAGTCTAACTTCCTTGAAATTGCAGCAACTTGATTTACTAACATAGTAAATGCATCAGATTCATGAATATTGGCTACTTTCTTTAGATTCACCCTCTAAAAAGGCCATTAAAAATTATTGGTAGTCATTTCTTCAATTAAAGAATAAGCATCATGAAATGGTTTTGATATCAACGAACCATCAGCAGCGGCATCAATAATAGATCTAAGAGACCCAACTAATTCATTATAAAAAGTTTGAATTATTAACCAATCTGATATAGCATGGTGTGGACACTTTCTTAAGAGTTCTTTAAAACATTCCCATGCTTCATAAATAGATTCCCCTTCAAACTGATTAAAAGATGTAATGTCATTTCTAAGCTTCATAGTTTTTGATAGTGGAAAATATTTAGCAAGAAATTTTTGTGTTAAATCACCCCAAGTTCTGATAGATCCAAGTGCTAATGAATTCAACCTCATCTTAGCTTTATCCCTCAATGAGAAAAGAAATAACCTAAGTTTTATGTCATCATCTGATACACCATCATATTTAAATGTAGCACACAATTCTAGAAAATTGGCAAGATGTAAATTTTGATCTCTAGTTGGTGATCCCCAAAACTGATTATTTGATACCATTTGGATAATAACAAGTTTAATTTCAATTGAATTAACCACCACAATAGGTTTTTGAATACTACAATGAAGTTCACTTACCGTAGAGTTGGCATAATCTCGTAAAGTTATATATTCTTAATGAATTGCAGCATTTTGATCATTTTGGTTTGCATTTTCTGTAATTTTTTTTAGATTTTTTAAATTTTTTAATTTTTTTTGCTTTTTCTGATTTTTGTTAACAGTTCTTTCTAATTCGGGATCGTAGAGCACTAGTCCTTCAGAACCTGAACTACACATACTCTAGCATAAAATAAAAAAAAATACACAAAAATAAAATACTACAATAATATATTCCTATAATAACTCTTAAAGTTTAAATATGACTTTTTTTAAAAATATAAATTTGCTTTCAATCAATTCCCCGTCAACGACGCCAAAAACATGATCCCGGCTATTTAAATGCAATAGTATAACAAAGTCTTTGACTATATTTTTCACTTATATTTCCTTACTCTACAACAGTATAAAAATTTTGATCTGGAGAAAATAAGAATTTAACTTTTCAATTTATATATATTGGGATAATTCACAAGTATACATATAATTATCAAGTAATATAAGACTTTTTGATTAATCCCTGAATATCAAACTCATGGGAATTGTTCACAATATGCACTTTTAAATAGCAAAGTTTCTATTTCAAAAAGACAATTACTTAAACTACAGATATTTTCACAGTAGTTAAAATTTAATTTTTTTTGGTATTTTTAATATTTTGACAAAACAATAAAAATTTCTAAAGATAACTTGAGTTTATGTAAAAGAAAAACACTGAATATGAACATATCTTTCTTCTTATCGTGAATCAGTAATAAATATAGGAATTCTGTTGTGGAAGTATGCAAAATGTGCTGTGTCAAATAAAAGCAATATTATTTCTTACCCTTACTAGAGATGATATAAAGAGCATTGCCTAATTTAAAGTTTAAATAGTTCTGAAGACCGACTAGGCAGGTGATACACCAAAATATATGCATTTTTAGACCCATATTTTATTCTCATTTTCGGTGATATTGCACTTTAATGGAAGATATTTTGATGTTTTCTTACAGATTGTTGATTTTTAGGGCTTAAAGCAAAAAGAAAGCAAAAAGAATGAAATTTGGAGTCAAAATTATATTTTTGAAGAAATGCTCAGCACTGGCAGTGCCGAGGTCAGCTTTGACTGCGCAAAACAACTTAATGCTTGAGATTTTTTACACAGCGCAGGTGGCGCCAAACCGGTGCCGACGGAACCAAAGGTAGTACATACCACATTTCTAGAAGGTTCTATGTATTTAGACAATTTTTTTGAGAGTTTTTCAAGGCACTACTTGGAGAACCGACCTTCGGCTCTATATGGGACCATATTTCATCAGAAAACTGCTCCTCTACGTTTTTCACACCTCTACATTTAGTTTTCACACCACATCATTCCATTCCACTACCATATCATATTGGAGTCAATTAGTTATTTTACTTTCATAGTTTAGAGTTTTTGTGGTGAGATTTAGTGTGAAACTTTCTGTAAGAGTGTTGGAGAAGGAAAAAAGTGAGAGATATCTTCTTCCTGCATTTTTAAGGAAAGGCTACAAAGGATTTGCTTTGAGAAAGAGTTTTTAGATAAGTATTGCTTATTTATCAGTGTTGTATGAACTTTCTTTTATATATGAAATTTAATTTTTATTATTTATTTCTCATGAAGTTTGAGTACTTCCCTCTATCTTTCTCCCTACTCTGAGATATGATGAAATGAAGGGATTATATGGATGTGCCAATATTAAAATGTAAAATAAATTGTGATGATTTTTCAACTCCAAACTTAATTTACTTTTCGATGTGGCCAATTGAATTGTTAAAATGTGTTGTGAAACATATGATCCGGGAAATGAAGTATGAGTTCTACAACAGTGTGAGGATCACATTTGATTCCATGGAGGATAACATCGTTCATGGAATTAAGTGCAAATAAATTGGGAAATATTCTTTGTTGGGTGTAGAATTGGAGAACCTTTAGGATGCAGACTAAAATCTTCAATTTGGTCTTATTGTTTAAAACTGAAGCGAGAGCTAACCTTCATGAATGATGAGAAATAATGTTAAGTCAACCCAACTAACAAATGGTATGTCGGGCTGACGACGTTAAACCAAGCACTTTGTGGGAGACAACCCATACTTATATTTCTATGTATTACTAGTTTATTTGATAAAGTGTCTTATAAATTAGTAGTTAATACTCTTACACAATTGGATTTGTTATAAATTAAGTCAAATATTAGTATTGGAGGAAAATTTGGAATCAAATTGAAAAAAAAAAATGAAAGTCGCAATTTTGGCCACTGGTGCCGACAACCCCATAGATAATGGACATCAGCGCTGGCAGCGCCAATCGGAAGCACGGATGGCGCCGAGTATGGTTGGACGGTTTTAAAAAACTTTTGGCAGATTTTAGCACGATTTCACTTCATAATAACCGTCGTGAAGAGTTTAAAAAGGCCTAGAACATTCTTGGACGCCTAGAGACTTCCTATTTTCGGATTCCATGGCTTCCAATTCCAGAAATACTTTGAGGTATGGAGTTTTCAACATAAAAAAGTTTATTAGTTTTGACACGCAGAGATTATAGGATTAAGTTATTACGAAGAGGAGATTGATCAAGAAAAGAGGATTTGTTAATCATGGAGTGATCAATCCAACTGGTCTGATTGATAAGATCATTCTGCAAAGGAGTTGGGAAGTTCTGTGTTACACTGCATTTGTGGTTGTCGTACCTGTGGTGAAGGAGTTTTATGCAAATTTACATGGAATTACTCAAGGAGTTATCTTCATACGAGGTGTGGTTGTACCATTTACTCCTGCAAGAATTAATGAATTGTATATGATAGACAACGTTCCAATATGTCATTATACAAATTTCATTCCTAGACGAGATTTGATGCAAGACGTGGATAATCTTCTGATAGATCAAACTGAGATGTGGGAGGTATGAGATGAAGGTTATGTTAGTTTCTCTACTTCATTACTTAATCCAATCTCGAAGAAATGACATTTCTTTATTGCTGCAAAGTTACTCCCTACTATGAAAATTAGTAGAGTCACCAAAGAATGTCCTATTTTAAATTACTGCATTCAAATGGAAAACTCATTGACATAGGGTCTATTATATTTAAATTTGTTATTGTTATCCTTACTAATGGACCAATTTATGGACTTGGGCATCCATCTACCATCTTTTTGATTTGCAGTCAAGCCCAAGTGCCATATGAAAGTTGGGAAAAGACTCTATTACCTTTGGAGCCCATGATCCCTATTGATGAGAATTATTTTGGAAATGGAAATGCAGTATTAGAAGCCATCATAGATCTATCTTCACATGCTTCAACTCCATTAATACCACCAATAGTTGGAAGTTCGCTTGCTTTGACAAAGAAATTGAAGAAAATTGAAAGGGAACTTTAGGTTATTATAAATACAGTATGAATGCAGTGGGAGATCTTAGGTACCTTTTTAATAACCTAGATTGGAGAATGAAAGAAAATTTTGATCACACTGGAACTTTTGAAGCCGGAATAGTTCAGATGTTTAAGGAAAATGGGTGGATCGAAGAAAATTTGACAGATCAATTCCCGTACTGATCCTTCTACAACTTATATGTTCATTACCAATCTATGAGAGATATAAGAGGAGGAGAAAGCACTGAAGAAAAGGCGTAATAATTGAAGACTTTAGATTATTTATCTATTTTAGAACATTATATATATTTAGTGTAATTGTGTGGATTTGATTTGATTTGGTTTGTTTTTTCTTTAGAATTCTGAACTTCGATTGTGTGTATAATTTTTTGACAGTGTTTAGTGTTCTGGCTTGATTTCAACGCTGATTTATAATTAGTTTGTTTAATATGTGTGATTGTATAATTAAAAAAATGTGTTTGTAAGAAGAGTAGTTTCATATATATAAGTTAGTTTGTTGTTGCTTGTGAAAATTGGTGTTTGTGAAATGTTTTGTTTGTAAATTATTGTTAGATAAAAATTTGTGCCTAAAATACTAAAAATTTTTGGAGTAAGTTGATAGAAAATTGAAAATTAAAAAAATCAAAATATGGAATTTTTTGGGTCTTCAGCGCCGACGGCGCTGGCATCGGCGCCGACAGCGCCCTCGACCCGACAGCAGATTAAACCTATAAAAATTTGCAATTTTTACTGTGGCCACTATTTTTTATGCTTAAGTCATCTTCAACCTTTGTTTTGGGCAGCTAGGGCTTGATTTTGGGCAGATTTAAGGCGATTTAGAGGCCAAAAGACTTCAGATTTCTTCTTCTCTACCAAATTTTTTTATTTTCACTAAGGATTAATCTCACATTGCATGGATCTGAAAATATGGAAATCTTTTTGAGAAATTTTTGAGAAAATCTTTTTGTGATGAACTCTTATTTAGTGATTTGAAGTTTAAAATGTTTTACATTTTGATTTTTGAAATTTTGGGATTTATTCGGAATTTTTCAAATTTTTTTAGATTTCCTATGACACCTAGATCAAGCAAAAAAAAAAAATATATAACGAGCAAAGATTTGTTAGCTTTAGAGCCAGTGGTCAATTTCATAGTTTGCATGAAAATAAAAAAGTGATTCAGGAACGAGGTTTTAAAAATTCAGGAGGAGAAGTTGAACGTTTGATTATTGCTCGATAGTGGAATTTTTTTTTTGTTTTACTGCCGATGCGATAGCTGAGATTGTAATGGAATTTTGTGTCAATCTTCCTGAAGCTTCTGATAATTTTGTTTTTGTTCGAGGAAAAAGGGTAGAATTTACTCCAAGAAAAATTAATGAGTTTTATCAGTTAGAAGATGTGTATAGATGCCAGTATCATTCTCTTTCTGCTACAAATCAAGCTTTAGATGAAGTTATTTCTTTTCTGACTAGTGAAAAAGGGGCTTAGAAAATAAAGAATGGAGTTAAAGTTAATTTTCCCCTTTTTATGTTAAATGTAGTATCTAAGGTCTGACATTATTTTATTTCTGAGAGGATGATTCCAACGAATCATCATAGCGAAGTAACTAAGGATAGAGCCATCATGAACTTCTGTATTCAGCAAGTGATGGATCATTTATATGAACACTCGATCTATTGCTCTAGGAGAGACCACTGGTGGATTGTCACACCCTGCTCTGATTTATATACTTTGTGAGCAGGCAGGAGTTGATTTTAGACCTAATGAGGAGAGGATTAAGCCTCAAAGACCGATTGGGCCTACTAACATCAAGACTTATGAGTCCCATGTTGATTGGAGATCTGGAAGACAGGCCAGAGATATTCCTTCTACTTCTTGAACCCCTAGTGAGCCTACTTCAAGTGACGCCAGCAACAGGGTGTTGTTGGATCAGATGATGATTCAACAGGGAGATATTTTGAGGTTGGATCATAGGATGCAGAATGTGGAGGCCAAAAATGCTCACACTGATGATCTGATTTGCCAAAAATTTGAATATGATGCTTCTTATGATGATGCTTTAGTGAGATATCTGAGGAGTGACCATACAGTTCAATTCCCTCACCCTCCTTATCCTCCATATCAGCAACAAAAGTTAGATGTCAATGATGAGGAAGATAACGACTGGTGATCTATTTTGTTTCTTTGTTTGTGTTTGTACCGTGTGATTGTATTATTTGTGTTGTGATGTTGTTGAGACTTTGTTTGTTATGTTATATTGAACTTTAATGTGGAAAACTGTTTTCCTTTTTTAGAATTTAGTTTAGTTTTGTTGTTATTTTCAACACTTTGTTATGTATTGTGATTAGCTCTTTCTCAGCAAATTTTATATGTATTATGTGCAATTTAATATTTGTAGTCTTGTACTTTTCATATTAGCACCTGCAACATTTCAAAAATTATGTTAAAAAATCAGAATCTCCAACAGGTATGAATTCTTTTTATATATTTAATTCTTTCTTTTACCCTTCATTTTTAAAGTTCTTCATGTAAAGATCATTTAAAAATTTAAGTTTGGGAGGGGGCATTTTTAGAAAGAAAGAAAGAACTTAATTTTATTTTTCCTCACCTAATTATATTTTCAAAATTTTAAATTTAATATGACCTTTGGTATTAGAGGTTAACTTTGGATAACTATATTTATGTTTCTAAATATATAGTAAATTTAAGTAAAAATTTTCAATAATAAAGTTTAATTCTAGGGACTAAGATATTTGGAAAAGAGAATATGACTATGTTTTTCTATTTTTAGTAAAGGAAATTTGTATTTTTTGAAGTATTAAAAATCTTAAAGAAACTTTGGTATTAGAGGTTATCTTTGGATAACTATATTCATGTTTATAAATATATAGTAAATTTAAGTAAAAAAATTGCAATAATAAAGGTTAATTCTAGGGGCTAAGATATTTGGTAAAAGATAATAAGACTATGTTTTTCTATTTTTAGTAAAAGAAATTTGTATTTTTGAAGTATTAAAAATTTTAAAAGATTCAT
>NW_018251897.1:0-13413 GCF_001263595.1 Phalaenopsis equestris | reverse complement strand
AATTTGTATTTTTGAAGTATTAAAAATCTTAAAAGATTCATGTAAAAAGAAAAGAATTAAACTTCATAAAATCTTTGAGTTAATATAAATTTTTTAAGTGAAGAAATATAAAATCTTTTTAACATTAAGAAGAGCATGGTGAGGTTGAAAATCATTAAAGGTTATCCAGATATAGTAATCCTCACATACAGAAAAGAAAAAGAAAAGAAAAAGAAAAGAAAAAAAAAGAAAAGAAAAAGAAAAGATGTGGGGAGAAGCTTAAGGAGATGCCTAATTAAACTTAAGGAAAAAAACTTGGAAACATTTTTCTAAACTTTTGATTTGAATATTAAATTAATTATTAATAAAGTTTTATGAAGTTCTTTTTCATATGAATTTCTTAAGTGACTTTAATATAACAAATTGCAATTTTTCTTGAAAGAAATAGAGGATTAAAAACCTTAGACTTGATTACTGAATATCCTTACATCTTTAGTATTAACTGGAATTGTTTTGAATTTTTCTTAAGTTAAATTATTATATTTAGAGAACTAAATTATGGAAATCTAAAATTTAAATTTTTTATCATAAGTCATATTTTTTATGTAGTAGAGAAGTTACATGAGGACAAGTAACATGTAAGTTTGGGGGATTTTGATACACCGAAAATATATGCATTTTTAGACCCATATTTTATACTCATTTTTGGTGATATTGCACTTTATTGGAAGGTATTTTGATATTTTCTTGCAGGTTGTTGATTTTTAGGGCTAAAAGCAAAAAGGATGAAATTTAGAGTCAAAATTACGTTTTTGAAGAAGTGCTCAGTGCCGGCAGCGCCGACGGCACAAAACAACTTAAGACTAGAGATTTTTACTCAGCGCCGACGGTGCCAAACCAGCGTCGATGGCGCCAAAGGTGATGCATACCCCGTTTTTAGAAGGTTCGATGTATTTTGATGATTTTTTTTGAGAGTTTTTGGAGGCACCTCTTGGAGCACCGACCTTGGGCTTTATTTGGGGTCGAATTTCATCAGAAAAAGTGCTCCTCTACATTTTCACTCATCTACATTTATTTTTCGCACCACATCATTCCATTCCACTATCATATAGGAGTCCATTTTTTATTTTTCTTTCATAGTTTAGAGTTTTTGTTGGGAGATTTAGTGTGAAACTTTCTATAAGATTGGAGAAGAAGAAAAGTGAGAGATATCTTCACCCTACATTTCTAAAATAAGGCTACAAAGTCTTCCTAGCCTAATCAAGAATATTGGAACTTGACTCTGGATTAACCAATATTCTTTATGCACTTATAAGAGGGTAAATAATAGGTATGCTCCTATTTGACACAATATAACTTATAACAATTTAAACTTTTCACTGATTATAATCTCATTACAAAGGGAAGGATACTTTCTAAAATTTGATCTCAAATTGTGATGGTTTTTCAACTCCGAACTTAATTTTTTTTTCTATCTGGCCAATTGAATTGTTAAAATGTGTTGTGAAACATATGATCCGAGAAATGGAGTATGAGTTCAACAACAGAGTGAGGATCACATTTGATTCCATGGAGGAGAACATCGTTCATGGAATTAAGTGCAACTAAATAGGAAAATATTCTTTTTTGGGTGAAGAATTGGAGAACCTTAAGGGTGACAGACTAAAATCTTCAATTTAGTCTTATTATTTAAAAACTGAAGCGAGAGCTAGCCTTTAGGTGAAGGGAAGTGGGAGCTCTGAAGTGAGAGCCGGTATCCTCTTAGCCTGCCACAGATTTAGGGACTAAACACTGAGATTAGCCAATGATTTTCTATACACTGTATCAGAGAAGAGAATTAAAATTGCTCCTATTTAGCATAATACATAATATGAACATTTATCTCATCTCATTTTACCATAGCCTCCTTGTAGTGGGAAGGATGATTTTTCTCATAAAAATCTTTGTTACATAAATATAGTTAATAGATTAGTATTTACTGTTTTTAACTTTGCATTTTTGATTTGATAATAGTTTAGAAATTTAATTTTGATTACATCTCAACAATTGAAGTTAATGACAGTGATTTTAATTGATTTTCTGTGAATTTCCTAGCAAATTTATCAGTTCCAATTTAAACCTTCCCTGTGGGATCGATATTTGAGGATTAAATAGAAAGTCCATTATTACTTGATAACGATACATATACTTGCGTAGAACGTGAATATTAATTGATTATACTTATTTAAATTTTACACAATCTATCATAATAAAAAAATCGGATCAACAGGGAAGATACCAACTCTCACTCTAGAGTTCCCTCGATTTCCTCCACCTGGGGCTAACATCTCGTATCAGAACCTAAAACAATAAACCAAGTTGGAGGCTTTAGCCTGTCACTCTAAATTCCTCTAACTCTACACTCTTCAAAGATTATTTCCCTATTTATTTGCACTAAATCATATGAATTACGTTCTCATTCATACAATCTCATGTGATTCTTTCCAATTGTTGACTGAGACAATACCAGCTCGGTTCTTACATGTTATTACAAAAAATTTTAACATCTGGATTAGCCAAATCAAGAAGTAAATGAAGTACATAGACAAGATTAATACTCTCCACAACTTCCATCCAACACTTTAATTACTTATCATTTTAAGGAGAAAGATAAAGAAAACTACTCAGAATCCGTGAAGAAAACAAAACCACACTTTAGTTTAAAAGTAAAAATCATTGTCAAACCAACAAGAAGTCTCGATTAAAACTAAAAGTAGTTTAAAAACAAAGATAAAAACTTATCTCAAATCCTCCACCAAACTCTTGAAGCTCTTTTGAATCTCTTCTCTCTTACAACACTCTTAACTCTCACAATAAAACTAAAAACAAAAAGGATAGAGTAAATTTATGGTGCCTGAAAAAATTTCTTCAAAAAAACTTCTCAGGACTCCCCCCTCTTTTCTCTAAACTTCCTTCTTTTAGAATTTCCAAAGAGGTGTCTTGGTCTCTCTTCAAAATATGTTTCGATTCAATGTATTTCCCAAGGGATGCCTTCTTTCACAAGTCTTTTAACTATATTTTCATTTATATTGGTCATAACCACCCTCTTTAGCCAATAGATGCCTCAAATGTCCCTTCAAAATTTGGCAAAATGAATTAACCCGTCAAATAATTACCTCTGGTGCTTAGGCACAACCTTCTTTGTTTTATCGACGCTTAAGTGTTGGATCTGACGCTTAGGCGCCAAAATGCTTTTGCACAATTTTTACATTTTTGCTCCAAATTTGATTCTTTTTCACTCCTTTTAGCATTTTTAACCTTTTTACTTGTACCTGAAAGAAAAACGCACAAATATCTTCCATTAAAGCGCAATATCTCAAAAATATATATAAAAATGTGTCTAAAAACACTATATATTTTAAGTGTATCAGGAATCTGCTCTAATAACTTCATCATATATTGGTGATATTCAGCTAGTCTCGGCTTCAGAATCTTGCATTGCCCAACTACTTATTGAATGACGAGTTGTGAGTCACCTTAAATGGCAATGTCTATTTTGTCCATTGATATCGCCAATTCTAGTCCGATGGTCAAAGCTTCATACTCTGCTTTATTGTTTGTGCACGCTTCTGTTAGGTGGTACGAGAATCTCAACATTCCCTACTTTGTGTGGTATAATTATTTTTGATATTCTATCTTTTCAGACTGATGAAGCTCCATCAAAGTACATCTCCCAACGTCGAGCACTGGACAATTCCACTTGCATTATTTGTTCATCGAATAAGTCTTCACTGGGAGGGTACCGAACTGGTAGTGAGTGTGCCATAAGAAAGTTCGTCAAAATCTACCCTTTTGATAGTGTGAAGGTGCACGAAGGTTATATTGAATTGCAATAAGAACATTGACCACCTTACTAACCTCCCGGAATGTGTAGGATGGGTCATCAAATATTAAACGTATTAATTTTTGTAATTAGGTTGTCCTTATGAGATAGCATGTAGTGTATAAGCTTCTGAGCGGCAAAAAATAAAAGCTAAACTATCCTTCTCAATGGGAGGATACTTTACCTTTGTAGGCACTAGACATTGACTCAAGTAGCAGAGTGTGTTTTCCTTACCCTCATCATTGACCTGAGCTAAAAAAGCTCTGAGAGAGTTGTCTAAAGTCGAGATATAAAGTATCAAAGGTTTTCTAGGGATAGAGACTGCCAATAAAGAAGGTGTCATTAAGTAATGTTAAATTTCTTCGAAAGCCCGTTGGCATGGCTCCCCTAATAGAATTTGGCACTCTTTCGGAGTAAAGTTGGAAAGGGCTAACACATTCCAGACATATTAGATATAAAACTTCTTAGGTATGTCAGTTTGCCTTGAAAAGATCAGACTTGCTTCAAGGCTCTGAGAAGTGGCATTTTTAAGATGGTTTTAATCTTCTCTAGATCGATTTCAATTCCTTGATGACAAACAATGAATCCTAGAAATTTTATAGAGATGACACTAAAGGCGCACATTAAGAAATTCATTTTAAGATTACATTGTCGTAATCATTCAAAGAAAATCCTCAAATCATACAGGTGGTCTACTCGTTGCTTACTTTTGACAATCAAGTCATCCACGTAGTACTCTACTTGGTTGTGGATGAGGTCATCAAAAATCCTCGTCATAGCTCACTAGAAAGTTAATTATGCATTCTTCAACCCAAATGACATCACTGTGTGACAAAATATTCCAATTGGAGTTCTGAAAGCTATAAGAGTTGCATCTTTCTGCTCCATTATGATCTAATTGTACCCAGATGATCCATCCATAAAGGAGAAAATTTCATGTGACGATGCAATTTCCACCTTAACTTTGGTATTGGTATAGGAAACTTATCCTTTGAGGATGCTTTGTTCAAGTCCCTAAATTCGACACATACCCGAATTTGTCTATTTTTTTCTTAACTAGTATAACGTTGGATAGCTGTGTGGTATAATTCCCCTATCACACAAAGTTAGCACCTATTAATTTTTTTATCTCGACGGTGACTTGTTGTTCTATTCAAGGGGCATTCTTCTGGAAGTTTGTTTCATTAGGGCTATACTTTCGTCCACTCTAAGCCAATGCACTGTGACATCTAGAGATAATCCTAACATCTCGTCGTAACTCCAAGCAAAGCAATCCTTGAATTCTGACAGTAACTTGATTAAATTTATAAACTCTTCCTCGTTGAGTAGAGAACTTGTGAAGGTATATCGGTGATGCTCCTCAATCCTGAGATTAACTTCCTATAAATTGTCGACAATTGTTTTAATTTCTTCTTCAAATTCTGGCACAGCGTCATCTATCAGAGAATCTTCATAATCATTCTTAACATCGAGGTAGTACTCTTCCAACCCGCTAGTAACAACCGTACCGTATTTTGAATCTTCAACTGGTCGTATCGTACCAAATCCAACACCTTATTTTGAGTTGAGAGCTTAACCTTTAACATTCCATAATTTCTTAAAAAGATGTAATTTGTCCTTTGGCATTTGCTTCGGCACATATCCTTGTTGAATCATCTTTTGAAAACAAGGACAGTAATACCTAACTAGTAATTCCATTAATTCATTAAAAACATCTTATCCTAAGTTTACATGAGTTTCAAAATTAGTAGAAGGAGAAGCACGATAAAATTTGATTGGTTTCAAACCAACACTCCAGACTTCCTTGACCTCAAGACTCTTAACCTTATGGGGGTGAACCGGAGCTAGGTTCATAAGTTGCACGTAGTGGTTGATTTGATCAAACATCAAATAATATTCACTCTACTTTGTATCCTCCAAGGTGATCTCGAACTAGGGCTTCTTCTTATTTACTGTCATTGTATCTTTGTCAAACTTATCTTCTTCAGAGTTTCCTTCCATGTGATGCTAATGGTTAGAATCTTTCGTTCAACAATCCTGCTACTTCTTCCTAGCCCACATCCCCAACCTTGGTCTCAGAAGTGTGGGCTACGAGAACCTCCACCGACTCGTTGCAAAGGAGCGGTGAGAGATCACTGAATCAGAGTCAAATGGTCCCTTTCTTGCAATCCTTTTGAATCTTCAATCTTATTCGATACAAATTCTAGAGAAAAGCCAGTCTTCTTTGGAGGAGCATAATAGGTGGCATTTTCGTGGATGCCTACCTCATGTATTGAGAAAGGTTGTAAGTCTCCCTTGATGCAGTGTTCTTACCCTTCTTTGTAATACTTGATGCATTGGTGTGGCCATGATGGGGCCATATTATGCTCTTGAATCAACGGTCGACCAAGCAAAGCATTGAAGGTGGTTTATGGGTCGATGATATAGAACTTAGTGGTTTTTGCTCACCAACCTTCATGAGTAGCGTGATCGATCCAAGCTCTCTTTCTCATTTCTGATTAAATCCTCTTAACCTCATTCTATCGGTGATAAGTTCTTGAGCATCAATGTCCAAATATGTTAACATTTGTAGACTCATTAAGTTGAGTGATACCTATAGTTCTACCAAAACTCTAGAAAGTACAAATTTGCTGATGTTGATGAAAATGTAGAGCGGTCGATTGTGATCAGTAGTACCAAGTAGCAAGTCTTCATCGGTGAAGGTTACCCGAGGCTGTTCCTTTAATGAACAGACTTCATTCAAGGATGTGCTAGCAACCTACGCTAAGTAAATTTTTGGATCAAGTGAAGCCTGATCATTTCTTCTCCCATCTCTTTTGACAGAATTAGAGCATTATAAATGCTTAGCTTGACGAGCAAATTCTTAAGATAACCTAGTACGTTATAATCTGCTTTATTTGAGCCCCTAGTTTTCTCCTAAGTATGTATGTTTTCCATTGGCAAAGGTGGCTCTTTTCGAGTAATTATTTGTTTATCTTTTTCCATTGGAGCCATTATAGGGGGCAAAACTTTCCCACTCATCAGATTCACTTCAGTGATCTCTTCCATCTTCTGAGTTGAACCTAGAGGTTGTCCTCCTGATGTTGCGTTTGATTCTCCTGACGTTGATTCTGAATCGAAAAAGTCCAAGTAGATGGCCATCAATGTTTTTTAGCACCTGAGGACTGACTCCTCGCTCCCTCCACTATCGTAACCGGCATTGTTGACATCTTCTTCATTTTTGTTAGCATATCCATCAAACCTTAGTATGATTGAAGGATCATTTCGGGAATTGAAATCGGGGTTATATTGGTTGTGGACAATTACGTTTTCGTTCGAAACAATCAAAATGTAGCTGAAATCGCAACTCTTATAATCAAAAGAACCCAAAGAGGTGAAAAGATAATCGTACAAAGTCAGCAATTTGATAAATTTCTCCCCCAAATCTAAGACAACAAATCTAACTAGGGTAGCCCCTATCCTACCCTTCATATTATCAGTCCTTACTTCATCCATGATCTCCTTCTTCCGTTGTAGTGGCTCCTCTAGTGTAATCTCCAGCGTTGGCTTGGTAGGCTGTAGAATCTGAGCGGCAGCTTGCACCGAAGCAGTCTGAGTCTGATCCAATATCTTCTTGGAGGATCTACTCCAAACTGTGCTCAATCCACCCTTATCTACATACAAATCTATCGAAATAATTGGCTCTGCCAAAATCATATTTACAGAACCTTTTTCAGGTTCTTTTAAATATTCTTTCGAAATTTTTATATTTCCATTTTTGAAATTTCTCTCGTACCAATCCTTGAAGCTAAAGCAGCCCTCTACAGTATGTTCAAGTAATCTGTGATAAGGACGAGCCAGTCCTTGAAGCTAAAGCAACTCTCTATGGGATGTCCAAGTAATCTATGATAAGGGAAAAAGTTGGGGTGATCCTTCTTGTCGACCTCCTCTGCTTCTTTGGCTCAGGAAATCTGAACTCAGGCTTTATCATCAAGTTCTAGAACATCTTCGCTACAGCTTCTTCCTTTAAGGGATACACCCTATTCAACTGGTATGCTATCCATAAACCTTACCTTCCATTTGTCGTGTATGGTCTTTGCTGGAACAACTGCTTGCCAGGCTGACTATACTGCTGACCATACTGCTGTTGAGACTGACCACACTGTGATGACTGCTGGGAATCCTGACAAAACCGCTCATCCTAAATCCTCATTAGCTCCTTGCCCTTATCAACCGTTACCACTGTTCCAGACTTCTTTTCGAACACCTTAGCTGATCTGGACTTTTCAGCCTTTTTCAAGGACTCCATATGCTTAACTTTTTTCTTGTAAATTGCTTGCTTTGCTGAGTAACATTTCAAATGACTTAATCATAAGTTCCTTAAGCATGAAGGCTACTTAACCATTGATGCTCTTAACTAGAATCTTGATTGCATGCTGCTCTTGAAGCTTAGGCTCACACTTCATTCTCAAGTTCCTTCATCTCAAAATGTAGTCCACCAAGGTCTCTCTAGACTTCTGTTACTCTACCATGAGGTCTCTTATGGTGAAATGGTGCTTTTGCTCCGACAAATCTTTTCACAAACAAGTTTTCCAAGACTTCAAATTTCTTGAATGATCCATTGGGTAATTCTGCATACTAGTCAAATGTGATCTTTGAGTGCCTGCTCAGAAACTGATGGAATAACGATGCTTCATTACCCCCCGTGTAGCTGCAGCTTGCCTGGAAATGTGCAACGTGCTGTCATGGGTTTCTCAATCCATCGAAAGTCTTAAAGGTCAGTTGTACAAAGCCCTTAGGATATGACACGACATCGAACTCCTCTGAGTAAGGTCTATCCTTTGAAATTGATGCACCTCCTTTAGATTGGGCTAAGGCCTCCTTTATTTGTTGCTCAACCAACCGCTTGATGTCCTTTACCGGTATTAAACTCTGAAATAAATCCTTCTTCTGTGGTTCATCCTTGTTGGTGGAAGCGACTTCTTTCTTTTCATTTGTAATGTGCACGATCTCGGGATGGTTCACTTCCGGATATGTCATCTGCTATGACTATAACTGCCTATGCACTCTAGCCATGGTGGCCTTGGTGGCATCCATCTCCTCCATTCTCTTTTACATCAGGCTGATTTTCTCATCCTTCAACTGAATGATCCTTTGTAAGTCATCCATGGCGTTCTCCTCGACAAAAGGTGGAGCATAGCACACAGATGTCATAGCCAATGTCTAGTCCTCGTTCTTTTGCCAATTCTGAAATCTCAGCTCTGAGCTTCCTTACTTTATCATCGACTGCTTTCTCTTTAATCAGCATAAGATCGATAGGCTTTCATGAACAACGCTCTTGTCTATGGAATTCTGTGAAACAGTCGTAACGGCAACGGTCGAAGCATTGAACTTATGATCCATTTCAAGGGCACGCTCACCCGACCTTTCTGAAAGTATTGGTGCGACAACTTTAGGTATTCACACTTTCTTCCTTGATGTTGATGCCTTGAGACGTGGTGTCTCGGTGATGACATCAGTACGTCGAAAGGAAGTGTGCTCCCTATGGTGCAGACCAAATTCAGTGGCAAACGATCTCTTTCCAACATTCCTTTTCGGGAGCTCCTCATAAACAACAACAGGCAGTACTCTCGGGCCCAGAGGAGACTTGACTGTTCTACGTCCTGTAGGCCTCGGGGCAACGGTAGTAGCATATGTAACTGTGACAACAGTATTTACACAGTTTATTTATAACAATTTGTGCACGAAAATCTAGAAAAATCATTTATAAATAGTTATTTCATCATTAATTGGATTCATGCTTTTATATTTTTGTATCATAAAAATATTTCCTTTTTCTTTTTGCATTACAACTTTCTAAAAATAAAGAAATCGGAGAACTAAATGTGTACAAAAAATATGACAGTACAAATCTCGAGGCAATCCAATGGTAAAGTATAATGATGGCGGATGGAAGGATTCACCGACCGATCATCAACCTCTAACCATAAAAAAGCTCGTATGATTGAATTGAAGATCGATCAACTAAAAGGTGGGATGATCGGCCTAGAGCTGATTGAGCAGACTGATATGCGACAATCAGTTCTATACACACCAATTGGTAGAATTGTACCAATCAGATGAACCTACATTAACTAGTCTATTTGATACACGTGTCTTGCACTAAAGTAACCCTCACAGAAACTAATGATTAGAGGGCATACTTGCAATCTTAGCTCCATACCCCCTAGGTCATTTCTTGGATAAAGGTTATGCATTTTTTACTACTCATTACTGTCTCTGTCTATCTCTCTCTCTACTCTCCTCTCTGTGATGCTCTATACCTTAGGCATGCCTCCTCGACAATTTCGGATTCAACATGATGGCTTCAATTTTAATCCATGCAATTGAATGATTCATGTACACAAATATGAAATATGTACTGTTATACTGAATGCATTCTTTCTTTTTTCAAACTCCACTTCATCCTAAGTACAATGTGAGCTAGATCTTGCTTACACTCTCTATTTAATCCATAATAAACAGTCCTAAAATTGATTGCACTAGGGATGATCTTGCTCTCCAACATGTCTTGAATAAGTTTTAATGCATCTTCAGACCTGCCTTGTTTACAGAGACAAGTCATGAACATTGAGTAAGTCTTAAAATCAGGAAAGGGCCCTTTAACTTTCATACGAAGGAAGATGTTCCAGGCATCTGAGAACATCCCCATGTTCACGTACCCACGAATTAAAGCTGAGTACGTAATAACAGTTGGCTCACAACCTTCTTCTCTCATCTTCTTATATATCTCCATTGCCTTTTTGATCTGCCGCTGCTTGAAAAAATGGGCAATCAATGATGTGTTTATCTGCACTGACTGTGGAATTCCAGCTCTTTTCATGTCATCCAACTTATCTAAGGCCGCATCTAATCTGCCATCTCTTAAAAGTGCCTGAACAATGCTTGCATAAATGTACTGATCTACCTTACATCCAAGCTTTTCAAGTTCATTGGTTAGACTAACAGCTTCTTCAGCTTTCCCTGCCCTGCATAAAGACTTGATGAGAAGAGAATAACCAATCTGGTTTTTAAACCCTCTTCTGCATAAAGAATTAACTGCTCTTCTTGCTTCTGCAAATTTTCCTGACTCACATAAGGCAGAAAGAAAAATATCAACCATCTCTTTATCTGGCATGAAGCCTGAAGACAGCATTTGTTGGAATAATTTGATTGCCTCATCCAACTTTCGACCTTTCTTTCCACAAAGAAAGATAATCAGAAACTTGAAGGTGGCGCCATTTGGTTGATAACCTTCAGCCTTCATTTCCTTGAAAGTATTCAAAGCAATTTCTGTAAGACCAGCTTGGCCATATTTAGATATCATGATTGTCCATGTATTCGGCTCTATCGAGCAATGCCTTCTCCTCATTTCCTGATAAAGGCTTCTCATATGCTTAAAATCTTTCCCACTGCCAGAGATTTTGATAGCCATATTATATGTTTCAGGGGTGTGGCTGTAATTGGGCTGCTTACCAACCCAAGAAAAAAATTGCAAAGCAGCACAGCCATGTATTTGAGATCTTTGCAGAACTGCCAGTACGAGTTCGGGTGTGAAAGTAATTGCAATTCTATCCAGTTTTTGTAGCAATAGATCACTATTGGTTGATGAGGATAAGACTCTAACAAGTTCTTCGGCATCGTTCACATCAAATGTGTTTGAAAGTAATTGCAATTCTATCCAGTTTTTGTAGCAATTGATCACTATTGGTTGATGACGATAAGACTCTGACAAGTTCTTCGGCATTGTTCACATCAAATGTGTTTTGTGGCTGTCTACAAACCAAATTCTGATCAGACGAACAGACTGAAATCTCCCGACCTTCACGAAAAGGTTGATGCTCAGCTAAATGGTTTAATTGTTCACCCTCTCTGTGAATGAGTTTGAAGGATCTGCACTGCTGCTCAACTATTCTTGCTTTCTCCGGTTCACCATTTCTAGTTAAGGAACTGATAACCAGCCTGAGAATATGATCAGTTGGATTTATCTTACAAGCAGACATTTCAATTAGTAGCTTAAAAGCTTCATTGGGTTTTGAAGCTTTGCAAAGTTCTTTAATGAAAACCGAATACGCCTTCCAAGTAGGCATCATGCCTTTACTTTTCATGTCATTGAAAACGCTCCATGCTTTAGAGATGTTGTTATGTTGGACATGACCAGCAACCAATGCTGTGGTTGCCACAATATCAGACTCAATGCCATTCTCCAACATTTCCTCATATATCTGACAAGCTTTTCCATATTGATCTAATCTGAAAAGATGTTGGAGAACTTGAGTATAAGAGGAAACCATTGGTAAACAGCCATGTTCTTGCATACCATGCAACAGTTCCAAGGCTTTCCGAACTTTACCTTTTCTCAAAAATCCATCAATTAAACACCCATAAATCCTATTACCAGCATTCAAAATATGCTTCATATCACCCACAATCTCCATGGCTTCATCCATCCTTCCAGCTCTACACAAGCCTTTCACTAACACCTCATAAACATTTGAATCAATAGACATATTTCTCGCCGTCATCTCCTCAAACAACTTCTGGGCTTCATCCACATTCCCAGAAATGCAAAAGCTCCTCATCATGATTGTAAACACTTCAGTTTCCGGGAGCTCTGCAATCTTTATCATATCTTCTGCAACCAACCTTACATTGCCAATATCACCAGCAATAGACAGACAATCCATTAGCATTGCATAAATCTTAATATCAACTTTCAGTTTCTTCAAAACCATCTCTTTGTAGAACTCAAATGCTAGTTCTGCCTTCCTGGTACTGAAAAGCCCCCTAAGAATTGCTTCATAAACGCTATTATCAATCTTGCATCCAGATTTCCTCATTTCCTCAAACGTCCACAGAGCTTTACCAATCTTCTTCGCATTTGCATAATGCGAAATAAGAATTGTCCACGTCTTAATGTTCTTCAAACACAAGTCAGCATCCATATCCTCCATCAGCTTCTCCATCAAATCAAATTCACCAGCTTCACCTGCAATGTAAGCCATGGTGTTGTAAGTCTCTGTTGTGTGGCAAAATCCAGGCTGCAGCTTTATCCAGTGGAAGAATCTAAGAGCTATACTGCCTACTTTGAAGCACCTCTTCAGCACCATATCCACAATCTCAGGAGTGAATACAATTCTCAATTCATTCAAGCGCAGCTCCAAGGGAATCTGGTTATCTGACCGGATTATTTCAGTTACCTTTTGAACGACTGAGCTAATTTCTTCCAATGCGCATGCATTCAGTCGTGTCTTTCCTCTTTCAATGGTTTGAAAAGTGCTATTACTTGCTGGGACATTTTGACAAACATCTTGCGTGTCCCTGTTTTGAATTGGAAAAATCTCTGTAATGATTTGATAAAGGGAAGGAGGGGAGGCTAAGGGTGGGTGTCGCAGGGAGGATTTGCAGCGGGAGAAGAAGAGCCCGGCGGATGACGGGCGGGGAATAGGATGGGGAGACAAGAGCTTGGATGCGCTCCTCATATGCTGGAAATCGGAATACCTCGTCGGATTTCAGAAAGAAAATACAGATTCGAATCTAATGAATAATCTTTA